>NC_045748.1:519379-522733 GCF_008692095.1 Etheostoma spectabile | reverse complement strand
AGATAGATAGATAGATAGATAGATAGATTCTAGCCAGCATTTTCTTCAAAAATAACAATTGCTTATTAACATTTTGGGTGATTAATTTTCAGTCAATCGCCGAATCTACTGATTGACTAACCGATGCAGCAGGACTAGTCATCCCACAACTTCATTGTCAACTGTTTTCATAGGGGACTGATGGTGAGGGGTGTTAATTTCAGGCACATGGTTCTAAGAAGAGAAAAAAAATCCATTGTATTAGGGAGGAGGCAAAATTTTAATAGATATCAAAAAATAACAGATAAAACCAAAACTATCTACCACTAGATCTATGTGGAGAAATTAGTTTTTATTTAGATGAACTGACACTTCATGGCGACCCATTGTATCTGTGTCAGTGCATCAACATACCAAACAAGACAATGTTATGAGTGCAAACGGAAGTAGCTGCACAGTCCCACGCCTTTCTTCACTACACCTCAAAATACTACTGACAATACTCCCAGCACTACTGAGCATATTGTCATCTCAACGCTTCTCAAGCGACCTCTGCCGAAAAAGACCGGATCCCACCTCTCAAAAAGCAAAAGAAACTGAAGGACTGATAGATTTTACCACCCCTGTACCATCTTTGCTGATTAAACCTTAATAAAAACAGTGCAACTTGTTACAGCTAGCCCTGAACTGCTGATTACCGACTGAAAGTCATAGCCATAACTGCAGATAGCTAGCAAAGACAAGCCTCCACCAGGAGAGTTATTCCTAATAAAAGTTGAATGTGAAAAAAAAGAATCACGCAAAGAGCATCAAAGCCGGTTTAGGAGCTGGCGCCATATAAACAGTGGATGGTTGAATGTTGCTTTCATTGAATGCATCAATTATCATGTAGCTAACAGACTGCACAGCATAAGATAACATTATCAGCCGGGAATTTAGAAGTATTGTTCCAAACTACATAGAGACTAGCCTCTCTCATTTAAAAAAGATGTTCGCCTCAATAATCGGTTGTTGTGTGGATTTGAGAGTATACACTGACTGCTAACTAGCACGGCTGCTAGCAGCTAGCTAAAAAGCAGTGTATAAATTAGCCATCAATGTGGGTCATTGACATAAAATAAAACTAAAACCACGAATAACAGCCGCTAAAAACGCATGCATATGTATCTGTAGTTAATTCTGAACCGATAAAATTGGACAGAAGCAGGACAGTGCCGTGAGCCAGGACCATGTATACCTAATCCAAAGAGCAGAGCCCACAACGCGCCCGGACACACTATTCATGTTCCGGGGCGCAGCATCTTCCTGCACATTCAGTTGCCCTCCGGTCCAGCACAAAAGCAAGAGACTGCGGGCTGGCAGCGGGCAATTTACGAAAAAATGACACCTCGACATCGACAATTCGCGCCTTTACAAGCGTGGTTCTGGCTGCCGGAGCAATACACATTTTCCAAGCCTTGGAAAAACATTGTGAAAGTAAAACAAGCTTGGGATAGATAACGCTCACACACTCACCTCGGGTCCAACCGAAGCCATGGTGCCTGGACGTTAACTCCGCCCACCCGCGATTACGTCACATATACTGATTTGCAGACGGCGGTAATACCACACCTGGGAATATGATGGTCAATAATGTCAATCCTTATGATATTAATAACAATAACCCCATAGGCCGAGATAGGACGATCACAAGAAAGTGAACTATGGGATAAATAAGTAGCCAAGTAGGCAAGGCAAAAACATATTTTTACATATTTTGAATGTAAAGATAGAAATTGTTAATCTTTTTATTTTATGAGGTAAGTTTCATATTCATAACTCTAAATTTTCCAATTCAAGACCATGTTTTAAACTATTCCAAATTGAAATTGAAATATATTTTGAGTCTCTTAAATTAGTAACAAATAAGAAAGCAACAGTTACATCTGATATATACTCCCAACTAATTAATAAGAACATCTGTTGTCAATATCATTAACGAGGTTCATAAGTCACATTTTTATTTATTTCTTTATTTTCTCTTCATGTGTTTGTTTATATTGTACTTATCATTTGTTTTACTTGTTCTCATATTATATCAGTAGCTATTATTTTTCTATAATCTTATGTTATGAGCTGCGATGACTGAGTGTTTGTAAATCAATTTCTAAAGAAAAATTAAAAAAGGCAAGGCCGCTTTATTGTATAGCTGCACATTTCAGCAACAGGGCATTTCAAAGTGCTTTACATAAATCATTAAAGAGCAGTTAAAAACAATTAAAAAATTAAAAACAAATAAAAGTTACAGTGCAGTACAAGAAACAGTTATTTAAAAAAAAAAAGGCAGCATCAAAAAGAAAGGTCTTCCGCCTTGTTTTGAAAGAACTGAGAGTGGCAGCAGACCTGCAGTTTGTTCTAAAAGATTTATAGAAACAAACCATTATATTATGCATCCAATGGAAATGCTAACATAAATAACACGTGAATAGAACAGTGCCAGGCTAATGTAATGTGTAGCACCTTTGCTTTATTCCATGGCAAGTCAAAGGTCTGCTAAGGACACCTGTTTCTTTCACTTCTAGTTCATTACAATATGTGTATTTATTTATTTATTATAAGAGATCAAGCTATTACACTCACAACTGTTAAAAAATAAATGATGAACTGTGTGTTGTTTATAGTAAGAATGAAAACTATGAAATGTAAGAAAGACAAAATTTCATAAAAAGTGGAAAAGAAACCTAAACTCTTAACATGTGAATAGGTAAATAATGGTAGGGTATATATGTAAATGTAAAGCAAAGTAAAGTTCACTTGTAAAGAAATGTGCTATACACTATGGGGTGGGAAGTACATTTACAAGTTACAGTACAAGTTTGAGGTACATGTACTTTATGTGAGTATTTCCAGGACCATTTTCTGGTACTTTATAATTCTACTCACTACAATTCAGAGGCAAATATAATACTCTTTAGTCCATTTGATAACTTTAGTTACTAGTTACCTTGCAGATTCAGATTATTATACAATATTGAATCAACAAATATATTATAATGTAAACTCAGTTATCAGTTTATTTGGTATAACTTGGTAACTTCCAGTTTTCTGCCGGCAGGTGTTTAACCCTTGTCTTGTCTTCACTTGTGGGACCTTCTCGAATCCCTCGGGTCAAATTGACGCATGACTTTTTTGGGGTTTTTAAAAACAATTCTGAGATAAAAATTTTACTTCATAATCTATCAACAAATATTGTCTTTATTTCAATTTAAAAAAAATGAGATAACATAATGTATATGTTTAGGGAATGCAATCAGTCTCTACTAAAACACAATTAAAACTGGAAGTGTGATTTGTTTTTTGTCACAAGGTTATAATTCATGTTAAAAATCCACTATG
>NC_045748.1:514200-519369 GCF_008692095.1 Etheostoma spectabile | reverse complement strand
TCTTATCTTGGAAAAAACATAAGTGGTCATATCCTGAGTAACTGAGTCAGGAATACATCTTCATCACAGAAAATAAGGTAAGGCTATTGATTTTCAGGTATAAAAATATATGTATATATATATATATATTTTTTTTTTTTTGTACCATTTTTTATTCTTGTAAAAATGTGAAATGGGTCAATTTGACCCAAATATAATACAAGGGTTAAATGATTTTGTCCATCCCGTTTCAATCCATCAATCAATGTGTGTTTGAGGGAAGTGCAGGCTAAATAATCAGAAATCAGAAATACTTAATTGATCCCCGAAGGGAAATTCTGTGTTACAGGTGCACAAAGTATATAAACATCAGAGTTGAAATCTTAATATATGGAGTGTGGATATGCATGGTATTTACATAGCTAAAGGAATTTGTATGATATAGTATTTACATAATTAAGGAGTTGTAATGGTGAACACCTTTCCTCTAACAAAACACAACTCAACACCACCACAAACCACATCCTCCAAAATGATCAGAAAGTTGAATCATCAATAATGTATATTTTTCTCCTATGTCTACTTAATGTGTATTTGTGTTATTCTGATATTCTGATTCTTTTGAGCTGCTGTAACACAGGCATTTCCCCAGTGTGGGATTAATAACAATCCAAAGCAAGGGAGAGAATAGGAGGAAACAGGTTCAATTGGCCAGAATGAGAATGGGACACACCAATCTGAACAGCACATTGTGGCTTACATCTTGGGGAAGCACCCAACCCGGTCATGCAAGCAATGCCAGCAGCCAGAGACGGTAGACATACAGGCGGTGTGTGTGACGTGAAGATACGGGGAAGAAAGAGTAGTCATGTTAACAGAAATGAGGAAATGTATCATAGAGTGGGGAGGGAGAGAAAACAAATGGGAATGGTTGTTTGACTTCTTGAGAGACTCTGCAGTAATAAAAAGGACATAATATGAAGACGATACAGTTATGGTTGAGCTCCAGATGGAGGCAGCAATGCAACATAGCTTTAGAAATAGATAGTAGTACTATAGATTCAATCATATGTCTTGAGGAAGAAATAAGAAAAGCACAGATAAATAAGAGACGATTGTGGCAGTATTCTTAGACGTGGAAAAAGCATATGATATCCTAAGGGTAGAAGGTCTTTTAATCAAGATGCATATGCTGGAATTGGGGAAATATGTTTAACTGGGTAATGGACTTTTTAAATAATAGAAGTATTCAGGTGAAAACAGGAAAGGAAACATCTAGAAAATGGAAAAAATGGGACACCACAAGGTAGTGTTATCAGTCCATTGCTGTTCAACATAATGATTGATGATGTTTTTTTGTAATGTTCAGCAAGGAAATGAAAAGTCACTATTTGCTGATGATGGTAGCCTATAGAAAAGGGGGGGGGGGATATGAAGTATATGTTACCGGCCTCAGACCTAGGGGAATCTGGGCAGGTACAAAGCCACAGGCTGTATTATTTCATTACATGTAGGGTATTCATGACCATGTATTTACTTCATGCCAGTAGATGGCGCTATTGACTAGTTTCCCCGTAGTGGGTTGCCGTGGAGACGGTACTCAAGCGCTCAGAAATAAACAGCCGGCGCTTGAGAAAGACACAACTTTGTATCTCCACCTCTTTTCAATCCACAGTTATATTTTTAAACCTTTGCTTTAATTTATGTTAGGTACCAAACGAGTATACCACTTAATGGTTTTCTCAGTGACATATGTTGTCATGTTCTGTGTAGAAATGTATTATGTATATTTGTTATATGGTTTGTAGTTACTAGCAGTTTGAGCTAGCGACTGGTGAGTAGCCTGTCAACGTTCGTGAAGGCTAAGCCGCCTCAGTTGATATGCGCGTGCCGGTAAACTTACACACCAACGGCTGACCGTTGCGTCTGTGATGAATTATCACATAGACATGGGAACAGTTTCAATCTGAATATAGTACTCTTTGTATTTGATTTCTGACAAGGTTGTTTGTATTGTAACATATTCCATAGAAGTAATCAAATGTAGCCTTTGATCTGTTTAATGTGTTACATCTTTGTTTGTTATAAATTAATAGTATAATGATAGTATTAATATATTTATAGACCATTTATATATTATATATTTATATAATTATAGTGTAAGTTATAATTGTGTGTTGTTAATCGTCCAGTGTCCTAGTGTTTGTTAGGCCTATCTGTTGTCATAGTCATCAAATTATTTTTGGCTCAGAAATAAACAGCCGGCGCTTGAGAAAGACACAACTTTTGTATCTCCACCTCTTTTCAATCCACAGTGCTATCCAGCCTGTGGCTTTGTACCTGCCCAGATTCCCCTAGGTCTGAGGCCGGTAACAATTGGGGGCCCGTCCGGGATTAAATCCAGAAAAGCAAGGTATAGTGAGCAGTCACGGCGACGGTGAGACCAGGTGTCCAAGCTTCAGGGAAGGCTGCTGTGTTGAGCGTCATCCAGAGAGCAACGGTCACCGGTGAGACGTCACGATGACTACAGTAACCCCACGGCGAATGTTGATCTTCCAGATCACCAAACTGCTGCCAGCGCTGAGTTCGAGTCAATTGCAGTCGGTTGCCATGGAAATTGAAGATGGCGGTGAAAGCACTGAGGGCCTTAGTGAGCCAGAGCTCTATGACTTCATCATTGACTACTCCAGGAGTGAGAGGTTGAAAGCGATGGAAGATGAAGGCATGGCTCAGCTTCTCTCTCCTCCAGGATCTGCTATGAAACTGACATCGACCGACTCCGGGTCTGTGAGGTCTGTGTGTCCACTGTTCGCGTGGACGGCACAGTGACACCCCACACCTCAATTCTTCCTCCCTCCACAAAGGCAAGCCACACACATGCATCTATGGACATGTATACACACCCGTCACCCTTGACAGAGATACTCATGCACCTGTTACTACGGGAGACCAGCCCTGCCGAGCTTCAGGTACCCGTGTGGTCACCACGTTAGGACAAGCTTGCCTCAACAATAACAGACCAGGTAGTAAGACTGTCTGAGTTACTGCCCTGCTCCCCCGTAGAGAGTGTAAGATACACGGTGTCAGATAGCTGACACAGGGTCTGACATTTCCTTTAATGGTCTTTGTAAGCAGATTGACGCTGCGTTACAAGAGGTTTAGCGAGACGGAAATTATTAGAGCTGTTCTGAAGATAACTAAACCAGGTACATTCAGGGAAATGCTCACTAACCATGATGATCTAACAGTGAACGGGTTAAAAAGGTTCTTCCGCCTCACATCAGAGATAAAAGTGTAACCGGCTCTTTCAAGAGCTCGTAATGCTAGATAACATGACAGGGAGAGTCCCAGTTTCTCTACAGGCTTTGGGGTTAAAGCAGAGAGTTATTTTTGAATCACAGCAACCTGGTGTAGAGTTTAGCTATGACAGAAGGCTTGTACAGGGTACTTTTCTACACACACTCTACCAAGGTCTAAATGAGAGGAACACCTATGTTAGACATGACATCAAACCTTTGATTTCTGACATGCAGGTTAGTGATGATTTTCTGTTAGAGCAGATGACCAAGTCCATGACTGAGGAAGAGGGGAGGTTAAAACGCCTGGGGGCAATAGCTAAGTCTAGGCCTGTGACTGTAAGCAGTGCCCAATATGACCATGACGGACAGACTGATGCGACAAAACCTAGTCAAGTTGACGCAGAGTTACAGGCTAACCGTGATGCAATCAGAGAGCTGACTGTCCAAGTATCCGCACTGACCAGACACTACAATCGTTGATCGGTCTGCAGAACTTTACCGTCTGGCCGCCCTGGCACAGCTGTTAGTCGAGTCTCGCAGTCACTGTCAACTGACAAAAAGGGTAGATGCCACAACTGCGTAGGGAGGCGAACCTTGAGCTGTCCCCATTGTTTTGTATGTGGCCAGGCAGGACACCGAGCTATTGGCTGTCTCAGAGAGGAACCTTCGGGAAACGGGGGAGGTCTGGAGCAGGGCACCAGTGACTGTGAATAGCATTCAGCCCACTGTTAAATCGGCCGCTACCCATCCATGCAACAGATAAAAAAAAACCATGCCCAGCTCATAGGAACAGTTGTATTGTCTCTTGCGCAACATCAATGGTGTGCCAATTGAAATGCTTTTGACTCAGGGGCTCAGGTGACAATGGTCGCAAAGCCGGGATAGACAGAGCTTACCCCACGTCAAAATCCAATCACTTCAGTCCCTCTTTGCTAATCAGTCTTTTGAAATATCAGCAGCAAATGGTACACAAGTTCCCCTTGATGGATGGGCAGAGGTTGACCTGCGGATTTGTAGTGAGCGCCATGGATCGGTGCCCATTGGAGTGCCCCTACTGGTCAGTCAGACTTGTCACTGTCCCCTGTTGGAAGTAATGTCATAGCTGAGATCATCAAAGCGCATGACAACACTGTGAATGTGACTGCTATCCTGACTGACGCTTTAAGTGCCCTGAGGACACAGTTGAGGCTTAGTTACCGCCCTTAGATAAACACCACTGACGAGACAGCCCTGTTACAGTACACACAGGCAAAAAAGGTCACTATCCCAGCTGGTAGAGTCTATGAAATCAGGTGCCGGGTTAGGGGGTTGCCAGGGAACCATACCATGCTGTTCGAGCCTCTAATAGAAAACACCTTCCTGAGGGTCTGAACTGTTTCCTGCATTAGTTGACATTCCTTGTGGGCTCTCAAAATGCATTAAAATTCCCATCCAAAATGCAACCCAACATGCATTTATTTCCCCAAAGAATCACTCTCGGCACTCTTGAGGTGGCTGACGTGAAATCTGACCCAGTCTTGAGCACATGCCCATGACATTGCCCAAACCTTTCAGCACAGTTAAGTACGGATGTAATGATTCACCTAAAGGAAGAGCAAGACAGACAAAAACGGCCTAAAGTGAAGACAAGGTCACCCTCCTTTTGACGTATCACACCTAGCTGAGGATGAAAAAGGCTAGTTAAGGAAATGTTATTGAGCATTCGATGTGTTTGCCAGAGACGAACTAACATTGGTTGTATTCCCGACCTCCAACTTCGAGTCAACCTTACAGAAACACCAGTCCAAAAGTCTTACAATTCCATCCCAAAGCCCTTGTATCAGAAGTAAAAGACTATTTTCATAACTTGCTTGACCGTGGCTGGATCAGAAAATCCACCTCATCATTGAAG
>NC_045748.1:506741-510698 GCF_008692095.1 Etheostoma spectabile | reverse complement strand
AGACACCCCTTTTTCCTCTGGTTAGTACACCTGTTCACCCCAGAGGACATCAGAGCCGCCCAGAAAGGAGTGAGTCCATTGCCGAGGTGATCCGGTTGAAAGGGTGTGGATGTAATCCGAGAGACAAAGACCGGAGGCAACATCACCAGAAACCAGAAGACTTAGCATGAGTGGAACAAGCTCAAACTGGATAATGGTATTTGTACAGGCAGGGGGGACAGAATAAAACACTGATCTTCCAAAGCAATCAAGTCAACTGTGCTCAAACACGCACGAGACATGGGACGTTGGCGCTGATAAAGTCATCACTTGCAAGGCAGCGGTTCTAGGCCTTTTATGCAGCGCGACATCGAAAATTATGTCATCCGCCAGTGCTCATGCATCAAACAAAAACGACCTGCTGTTCATGAGAAAGCCACAATGGGCTCCATCACAAGGTGCACCTTTTGAGTGCTCTTATTGATTACCTTCACCTTGATCCCAGTAAAGGAGGCTACGAGTACATCCTGGTGGTAGTAGATCACTTCACCCGTTTTGCACAGGCATACCAATCGAAACAAGTTGCAAAGCAGCAGCCAAAAGATCTTCTACGACTTCATTCACGCTTTGGGTACCCTCAAAAGCTCCACCATGACCAGGGTCGGGAATTTGAGAACATATGTTCCATCGACTGCAGCAGTTGGCAGGAATCTTGCTCCCGAACTACTCCTTACATCCACAGGGGAACCCTGTGAACGCCTGAACAGAACCTCTCAGATGCTCAGAACGCTCCATGAGGAAAGAAGGCAGAGTGGCAGATGAAGACTATCTCCGGCATAGTCCATGCCTACAATTGCACAAAACATGAATCTACGGGCTACTCACCATTCTTCCTCCTCTTTGGAAGACATCCACAGCTGCCCATGACCGATATTCAATCCCGACCCAGATGACTGGTACAGACACGGCAGGAGTATGCACAGACCTGGGCTTCCCGGATGCAGGATGCATAACGGATTGCTTCTGAGAACAACAAGAAGTTTCGGATAAAGGGAAAAGGCACTACGACCAAGGTGCCAGAGGAGTCTTGCTGCAACCCGGTGATCGTGTGTTGTCAAGAACTTGTCGGAGAGAGGTGGCCGCCAAACTTCGATCTTACGGGAACAGAATATTCCGTGGTCATTGAGAGGCTGGGAGACGGACCTGTATATCGAATCCAAGCTGAATCAGGTGACAAACCCCTCCGGGTGCTCCACCGCAACCCTCTTGCCTGTCAGTGACTTACCAGTCACATGAGGATTGTGACACTGGTGTGAAGCGAAAGCCCCAGGGACAGAGACGTCAAATGCCAACAGAGAAGCAACCAAGTTCATGTCGACACCTCAGATGATGGGGGGGTGCTCCTACAACCTCAGACCCTTGCCTGTATATGAGAGGAGGGCTGTCGACACCACCCACTGAACCAAGCAACACAGTGAGCTGAGGGCTGAGGCTCCTGATATCAACCGTTGAGCCAAACACCTGAGTCTGGGGATGTATGGCAGCCAGGACCATCTGATCCTTTGGTGACAGCACAGCCAATGCGTACCAAGAAGAGTAAATCCATCCCCAGCTGTGGAAGGACTGGAGCAACAAAAAGATGATGTGTGGGAGAGTGGGAGCTCTCAAGATGTTGTGATAGATGCTGTGCCTTTTCCCCAGCCAGTAGGCGAGGTACCTCAACAACTGCGGAGGACCACTCGGCCAGTCAAACCCAGAAACATTTTCATGTATGACCAGCAGGAGAACCCTCCTACCAACCTTGGAGAATGGGAACTAATGCTTGTACTGTACCCCTTTTCCATGGCTGCTACCCAGTGTTTCCTGAAAGATGCTGCTCCTTCCGAACTGTATGGACGTACAATAGAACTGACACTGACCAGATATAAAAGACATTGACATACAATCTTACCTTCATACTACTTACTGTGATTGAAATACTGCAGGCTTCCTCCTGTTCAGACTGAGGCCTTGTGAGACCGTACTTACTTGACATTCTGACCAAATAGTCTGTGAATACCACTGTAGCCATTAGTCCAGTTTAGTTCTGGATGTCAGGAGACACCTCTTAAAGTAGGGGAGAGTAATGGGTAGAGAAGGTTAATTAAAAAAAAAGTTAACCCCTCCTATTTTTTATTATTTCATTACATGTAGGGTTCATGACCATGTATTTTACTTCATGCCAGTAGATGCGCTATGACTAGTTTCACCGTAGTGGGGTTGCCGTGGAGACGGTAGCTCAAGCGCTCAGAAATAAACAGCGGCGCTTGAGAAAGACACAAATTTTGTATCTCCTTCTTTTCAATCCACAGGTATATTTTTAAACCTGCTTTAATTATGTTAGGTACCAAACGAGTATACCACTAGTATGGTTCTCAGTGACATATGTTGTCATCTGTGTGAAATGTATTATGTATATGTTGTTATATGGTTTGTAGGTACTAGCAGTTTGAGCTAGCGAGCTAGGTGAAGTTAGCCTGTCAAAGTTCGTGAAGGCTAAGCCGCCGTCAGTTGATATGCGCGTGCGGTAAACTTACACACCAACGGCTGCCGTTGCGTCTGTGTAATTATCACATAGACATGGGAACAGTCAATCTGAATAAGTACTTTGTATTTGATTTGACAAGGTTGTTTGTATGTAACATATTCCATAGAAGTAATCAAATGTAGCCTGATCTGTTTTGTGTTACATCTTTGTTTGTTTATAAATTAATAGTAATGATAGTATTAATATATATAGAACATTATATATTATATATTTAATAATTATAGTGTAAGTTATAATTGTTGTTGTTAATCGTCAGTGTCCTAGTGTTTTGTAGGCCTATCTGTTGTCATAGTCATCAAATTATTTTTGGCTCAGAAATAAACAGCCGGCGCTTGAGAAGACACAACTTTTGATCTCCACCCCTTTCAATCCCCAGTGCTATCAAAAATAGGAGGGGTTAACTTTTTTTTTTAATTAACCTTCTCTACCCATTACATATACCCTGAAGAAGGTGCAGGAAGCTTTATAACCCTAGTGGAGGATTGGGGAAGGAAATGAGAAGTCTAAAGGTATGTTTTTTACTAGGAAGAAAGTAGATGAAAGTATCAAACTGGAGTTGTCTGGTAGGGTAAAAAGTTTTAAATTTCTTGGTGAGTTTCTTGACATGAAACTTACATGGAGGGAGCATGTTTAAAAAGTAATAGGGAAATGTAAAAGGATAATGAATTTAATGAAATGTCTTGCTGGAAAAAACTGGGGAGCAGATGTGGCATCTTTATTTTTATTTTTAAAGATTATTTTTAAGCCTTTATTTTTGACAGGACAGATGAAGACATGAAAAGGGAGAGAGACGGGGAATGACATGGA
Source organism: Etheostoma spectabile (assembly GCF_008692095.1). NCBI lineage: Eukaryota > Metazoa > Chordata > Actinopteri > Perciformes > Percidae > Etheostoma > Etheostoma spectabile. Next base: position 507,325 of record NC_045748.1, on the reverse strand, counting down.
GCAAAGGGCCGCGGGTCAGAGTCCAACCCAGGCCAGCTGCATTGAGGAGTCATCCACTCTACCAACCGAGCTATCTGGGCGCTTGGGTAATGTAGCATCTTTGAAGCAAATTTCATTTAATTAGAGCAAGAATTGAATATTGGTGTTTGGTTTATGAATCTGCTGCCAAGTCAGTTTTAGCTGGATATAGATATAGTTTAAGGTAAGGCACTGAGAATATGTACAGGAGCTGTGCAATCTCCCCCATTGTGTTCCTTGCAGGTAGAAACAGGAGAAATGCCCCTCCCCGTCTTTCTTCTCTGTATCTTTTGGCCCTGGGACACGTTCTTATGTCCCAGTTTTTGCTTGTAATTGTTCATAATTTTTTGTGACGATTGTGAGCTAGTTCATGCAGTCAATTCAAGCTGTACTGCTGTCCATACACGTGAGATTACTCACTAACCGGATCATTTACCAAACACACAGGCAGTAACTTCAGGCTAACTATTGGGTCAACTTGATGGGTCAAAGGTGTGATCACCCAGTTCAGATAAAAATTCAGGCAAATTTGGAGAGAGAGGGGGCAAAACCTCCAAGTTTTGGAT
>NC_045748.1:506152-506662 GCF_008692095.1 Etheostoma spectabile | reverse complement strand
CCATCAGTTCCTTTATGGCAATTGGAGGTCCCGTAGACTGATTTAGAGGCCTGCTTGGAATCAAGTCAGAAAATCCTGAATCACATTTGGTGTATGAATTCCATGGTCATTTAATAGAAAGATATCGGGAACACCTATTAATTTTACTGATGGTTCAAAGGATCCAGAAACAGGTAGGCCTACTGCAGGAGCAGCTTTTGTTATCCACAGGTGGAATGTCCAAGCCTGTAAGAGAACCTCAAATTTCCTAAGTTTGATCACAGTGGAGTTGATGGATCCTGATGGCAGTGTGATGGACTGAACAGATTCAGGACCATAAAGTGTTAATTTGTAGTGACTCTGTGTCAGCTATCAATAGTATTGGGAAAGGGACATCAAAGAGTCAACAATACCTTGTATATGATATTATTCTGGCAATTAAAGATGTTACAAGGGGAGGGGTAGAAATATCATTCGAATGGGTCCCAGCTCATGTAGGTATTGAAACAAATGAAAAGGTTGATAAGTTGG
>NC_045748.1:486943-506142 GCF_008692095.1 Etheostoma spectabile | reverse complement strand
TGCTCAAATGGAAACCATAATGTCAACATAACATCCAAGGTGGAGGGTAAAAGTATTGTGTGGCCGGGAATCAATAAAACAAAGGGAGGCACATATTCTCCATATCAAGTAAGGTAACTGGTAACTTTTTTTTTTAAAGTTACTGGTTAGTGCATTATGGTGCTAGTTCCATAGATGGCAGCAACGCAACTTTTTGGATGCCGGCTGCCGTAAACCCCCAAAGAAGAAGAAGTGGATCCGTTGTCCGGGAAAACCGCCATGTACAAGCGTTTCGTTGGAAACACTGTTCTGTGGGGAGGCGCTTGTATTTTTTTGGATACAAAAAGAGACAGATGACAAGTTGGCCAGCCGCAAGAATTTAGCTAGACAACAAGTAACTAGCTAGCTATCTTAAGGGGTGCCTAGCCCCGGTTAAATCTTACGTCGTTAGCTAGTTCATTTAGCTAGGCGGACGTTAGCTAATTAAAATCCAACATGACTCAACAGGCTGCTGCTCTGCAGACTTACAACAATGAACTTGTTAAATGTAGGTGACTTTAACTTATTTATCTTGTCAATAACGTTTTCTATAGATTAGTACTAGTCACTGAAAAAGGTGTGATGCTGGTGGTTCAAGTTAACTGCAAGGTGCTGTTTTGGCGACGGGGTGCAGAATTCGGGAACGTTGTCCTTTTGAATATGTTGCCACAAAGACATTTCACTGTCCAGCTAGCTAACGTTAAACTCCAATGGTTAACGCGCTTTAATGTCGTCCAGATACGTTTCATCTAAAGATAATGTTGTCTCCCAACATACTCACTTTGTAGGATCACGTTAACGTACAGACACCTGTGATGTTGGGCTTATCTGCTCTCCTTGAACTGTTCTAGTTTATTTTACCGGAACAGGATACACTCTGGTGCAATGTGATTAACACTTTACTTTACAGATTATGCTCTGTCTATCACCTGGAAAGCAGCCCTCAACCCTGTGCATACAGACCACGATAGTTCAACTGAGGGCTTACAGCTATAATAAAAAAAACTTGGAGTAGGTAAAACAAATGTGTTGGTCGTTTCCCCCCCCCAAAAGAAATCAATAACACATGGACAGCCAACGTGTTTTTTAGTTTCTGAGAAAGAAACATGAACGAAGTAACGTTAACCCCTTTCACCTGTCAGCTGCTGGTTAATCTAGGAGAAGGCTGCGTCCCTTTGGCAGGTTGCCAAAACCAGTTTGAAGGTGGAATTCTACTTTTATGACTGGTCAAAACAAAACTAGCCTGAAATGTTAAATTCTGATTTGATGAAATTCTATTTTTTCTTCTCCCCCCCCTTGTTGTTTTGCTTTTATTTGATGTACTTTTTGGTACCTAATGATAGCCCACAGAAATTAATAAAAAATAAAACTAAATGTCAAATAAATTACCCTTTTTTTAAGAATTAATTCAGATTCATTAGATTTGTGTTATTATGCAGACACAGCCCAAACACAGTATACAACCCATCTGTTTGTAGAGTTTTCTATATGAGTTTTACTTCATAAGTGATAGTATGTTATATTTGTGAGTGAATTGTTTAACTTGTTTTTAAGGGTTTCAAATAGAATTTGGGCTTTAGATTATTAAAAGTTAATACAAATTTAATGAACTGAGATTGTGATACTAATAAATAATGAGCTGTGACTAACATTTATTGTCTTAATCAATGAATGTGTCCATGTTTGGATTAATCCTTTAACCCAGGGGTCTTCAACGTTTTCCAGGCCAAGGACCCCCAAACTGATGGCGAGATGGAGCGGGGACCCCCTAATTATATATATTGTATAAAATTGTGTTATATCAAACTGGTCCTATAGTGCCATGTGTGCATTGATGACTGAAAGACATCTTCTGCCTCCATTTATCTGTTTACTACAGTGTGTTGAATTCATGTTAATGTGGATTTAAAGACATTTCAATTAGTGGAAAAAATTGCTGGGGGGGCGGGGGGGGGGAATATAAAAAAAAGTCTAATCAACCAAAACTTTCGCGACCCCCATGCAGTACCCCCGTGGACCCCCTAGGGGTCGCGGACCCCCTGTTGAAGACCCCTGCTTTAACCTATTAAAAGCCCAGAACCCAAGGTAACAGTCTAAATCCTCAAAGATATTCAGTTACCTTGATATGAAACAGAGAAAAGCATTGACTCCTCACATTTTAGATGCTGAAAGCAGTAGCTTTTGGATGTTCTTTTCTGTTATAGACTAATCCATAACTCTGACTAATCATTTCACTACTGATGCAATCATTTTTTTATCTTCATGTGATTTAGATATGTGTGTAAATACTGACATTTTTCAAGCTTTTTGTCTCTGTCAGGTATTGAGGACCTGTGCTCCAAGCGAGAGGAGTTGAACAGTCAGATCAAGCAGGAGGAAGAGGAGAAGGAACGACTGCAGCACGACATCCGCGTCCTTTCAGAGAAGTTGAGTCGAGTCAACGAGAGCCTGGCCCAAAGACTTGCCGCCCGCGCCACGTTCGACCGCACCATCGCAGAGACGGAGGCTGCTTACACTAAGGTGTGAAGGTGTAGGCATCGAGAACCATTCCAACTTGGAATAGTTTGTAAAATTTGGATTCAAAGTTTTGGTTTCTGTAGCGGCCACCGTACTTTCAGGCACTTGTGTTGCAGCCACGGGGCACAATAGCGGCGCTCCGTGTGGCTTGATTTTATATTGAAAAAGCCCGGTAAAACACAACATGATCTGTGAAATAAGCATGTGACCCGTTTCAACTGCACCCTTCTGTTTCATATTATTGTGAATTGAATATTTGGGTTTTTTTGTTGTACAAAACAAGCTATTTAAAGACAAAACCCTGGACTCTAAGCAGCTGGGATCAGTTTTTAAAAAAACAACTATTTTCTTAAATGTTCAGTAATCACATTACTGGGTTGGGTTTTGGTGGGTTTTGCTGGAATAATTTTTTCTCTTTTGAATTTGGTTCCATCTGACCCAGGCATGTCAAAAAGTGCTTAAAAAAACTTATTTTTCTTGACTTTTCTGGTTGGGACCGTCGAGACCGGCTGGGCCAGTCCAGGTTGCTTCTGGGCCGCCATTTGAATGGGCCTGGTTGATCAGTTCGCTCAGCTAGGCTGGTTAGTGTGGCTGTCTTAGTTTGATTGCTTAGCCATGCAGGGCAGGGTGTAGAGTGTGTGGGTGCAGGTAAAGAGGCTGGAACCTACTGTTGAGCCTTCTCTGTGTCGTTATTGAGAGGGCGCCAACCAGATGTCTCTGTAGACACAAATTCATGTTGAAATTGTGTCCTTTTCTGGGAAGACCTGTATAAAAATATTTCTCATACCAGTGGGAATGCTAGTGGCTACTGGTAAGTCTAGTAGAACCTAGTTTGTATTGACGTTTTTCTCCTCTCCAGCAATGTTGTGTGGACTAGCCGGACCCTCCTTTGTAGCGCTGCGGAAGAGGGTCTGTCAAAGCTAGACTAAGTGGAACTAGTTGTACAGTGATAGTGGTTGGACAACTGAGCAGGCCATAGCCTTTAGATGAAACTGCCTAGCCAGTTGGGCCAGCCACGGTAGATTAGCCAGGTGGTTCCCCAAGATTTTCATGTGAAGGACCCCTAAACTGACACAATTTAGATAAAAGGATTTATTATTATTATAAGGCTGCCAAATATCTTGACGGCACAACCTGATACTGCACAGCATGTACATTTATAGTCAGTGACGCACCATTCTGTTGTCCTTCTGGAGCAGTCTCATCTCCCACAGGCACATCCCGTTTACTGATGCCGAACCCCCGATTCTCTCACACACACACACACACACACACACACACACACACACACACACACACACAACACACACACACACACACACACACACACACACACACACACACACACACACACACACACACACACACTGCAAAACACACACGCAAAGCTGCTCTTATTAAAGAACAACAAAGACAGGGCAGCAGTGCCTGGCCCCTTCTTAATTACCTTTACTGTATAAACCAAACCATCAGCTAGGGTTGTAATGTTTTAACTTCTACAGTATATTTAATCTGATTCCCCCCCCCCCCAGATCTTGGAGAGTTCCCAGTCCCTTCTGAGCGTCCTGAAGCAAGAGGCAGGAAACCTGAGTAAAGCCACAGAGCCCCGGAGAAAGGCTCAATAATGCCAGTGAAATGTCACTCAACTCTCGTTTTGACCTCAACAGCAACACTTGACTCTGCACTTTTAACTGTTTATACTCCACTCTGGACTCATTGTAATAGATTTGATTTATTGTAAGTTTCTTATTCTAATAAATGTATTATCACTACCATGACTTTTGTTTTGACAAAACAGACAACAGGGCAGATTTGTAATATATGCACCAGGCTGTTGTAATTTTTGTTCTGGAGATTTAAGATGTTATGTATTTTATCTCCAATGTTCAATTCAGATCTCCCTCGCTTACTGTCAAATGTCAAGAAAAGCTAAGATGGTGCTTCTTAGGATGGAAATGACACGTAGACACTATTTACATTTGTTCAAGTTTTCTATTTATTGAGCTTTCATTTTTGTACAAGCGTGACATCACTTTCTTTTCTTAGTCCAAATCATTGACAACTTTACAGTAAGCACATCTGCTGCAATGTAGATTTACAGACGAGTGGGAAAGTAAAGGGGGAACAAGATGAAGCTTCTACCACAGAGTTGCTACAGGGTGACCAACACAAATGGCTCCCTATGCAACAGGAGTAGGCAGTGAGAGGCTGCATGTACACTTCAGAAGTCAAGTGGTGTGTGTCTGTGTCCCACTGGTGGCCATCAGAAAGGTCCTCACTGGCGTCATTCGAGACAGTTAGTGGGGATTCCCACATTTCACTCTGCCTTTTTGGTCCTTCTGTGAACTGAAGGACAGAACGCTAAAGATTCCCACTTGAAGTTGATGCCTTCTTTAGGCTTTTGGACATTGAAGGCAGCACTTAGCACAGATGGATCCATAAGCAGGTGATTTGACCACAGCAGGTCCAAGTCCGGCACTTTATGGGCCAAATTTAACTTTGCAATGTATTTGGGGTCTTTTAGCTCCTTAATTACAAATCATGTGTACTTAACATTTTTGCTGACTGTTATGCTTCTGCAAGCAGCCATTGGTTTTGCCATTGGCCATTTCCGCGTGTTATGGATATGTATTTAGTTGACTGTTGAGTTATGTAATCCATCACAGTACACATCTGCATTCTTTTCAGTTGCATTCACCCTACATTATGATAATGTCCTCTGTGTAGATCAATTTAAAATTTCTGCACTGCATGTAATAGGGCTGGATATTTGGTACTGACTGAAATGTGCCTGTAGCGCCAAGCATGGAGTATAGAATGCTTGCTCTGATTCATAATTTTTCTTTTCAGACAATATGATTGAAATGTCCACTTTTCAACTAATTTGAGAAGTGTAGACTAAAAAAAAAAAAAAGTTATAGAAAGAGTGATTCGTGAAAGGTATAAAAAAAAAGTTTGAAATGATACCCAGCACGACAACACAACCATAATGGGTTCACTGTGTGACAAGTCAAGAACGAGTCTTCTAGTGGATTTTTATACCATATGAAATTGAGAGGAAACCGAATGGACATCTGGAATAGTTCAAAAATACATTCTGACTCCAAAATCACTGTTGTGATTCGCAGTAAAGGGGCTGAAACACCCTGAATCACTGGTGTGGTCCTTGAAAGCAGAGCAGTGTCTACAGTAGAGCTGAACTGACTTATAACAATGACTAAAAAGAAGGACTTTAGGGGGATTTGTGGGCTTATTTCAGGCCAAATGTGAGGACCTGGACCTGTGTGGAAAACTATACACTCGGGATACAGCTTGTGGCGACGAGGTCAACAATCATAAGACTTGATGCAATGCTGTGGCAAATGGAGTAAAAACAGTGGACATGGCATTAATCGGCAGTGCATTCACCATATACATCTGAAGAGATCTATTCCAAAATGCTATTCATTCAGATAAAAAAAGAAAAAGGTCAATACCTGCAGGTCTAAAAAGTGTTTTTCCGCCAACCAAGGGCTCCAAATCCTTTCTCATATCTACTGTATCTGACATACAATCAGTGGTTGTGTAATAAGAGTTGTCAATAGTGGCTTCTGTTTCAAAAACAAAACTCTTCAACTAGACTTCTTTTTAAGTGCACGTATCCTCCGTCGCCTACTCTGTTGCTTCTCATGAGGTGCAGAACAAAGCTAAAAGTAAGACAGTGCAAAGACATTAAACATCAAGACTCCAGACAAAACAGAGAGTTCCTAAATTCATCAGACAAGGACAGAACGTTGCATCTCCTAACAGCCAAGACCAACTCTTGATGCTGAACACTGATTGGAGAAACCAAAGCAATGACAGGAGTAAGAAAGAAATATTGGTATATATGAAAATAAGGTGAAAACTGTACAACAATACTGGCCGAAGGTTCGATCCTGGGCTGGGTCAAGAATGAATGTGACGCCGTTACAGCAACACTTTAATCACTTGGCATAATGAGTTAAAAAAAAAAAAAAAAATTATCTTGGTGCATTCTTGTATATAAAACAATCTTAATTTAAAAAATCCTGACATCTTCTTTCAAAACGCACACAATCTTGCATTCGCTCTCACAAACATGCCATATTACGAATGATCGTGATGGTTGTTTTGCCTTTGTTACTTCGATAGACCGGCTTCTTCCTCTTGTGGAATGTCAAAGTACATGAGGTCCGACTGGAAAACAACAACACAAAAACAACGTCCAGCGGGGCTGTCCGCACCCGGTTCCTTCCACACCAGCAAATGTCTCTTTACAAAAACTGTTTTTTTTTGTACATGAGCAGGTCTCAGACATGCAAACTTCAACTTTAAGCAGGAATAAATACACAAGAAGCCAGAATAAAAAAGGCGACAGCTGACAGCTTTTGATAAACATGACACAAATACCTTGATCGAGCATACACAGAAACATTCTACAGTATGATGAGTTTTGTTTGTCACCAGAGTTACGGACATACAGACATTGGCCAAGGGCACTTTTTCAGGCAGGTAATCAGAATCAGTTGCTGCTGCCTGACAGAAATGATCCCTGGGGTGCATATTTTCCCTCCCTTGTCACTAAGAAAGGAAGTGTGTTGAAGTTTGCCTGCTGTTGACACTCTTCTACTGAACATCCAGCAGTTTTAATACAGGCAAAGTTTGCCAGGAAACGTCCGAAAACTGAAAAAGGCATCCCGAAGCGTTACCGTCAAAGAGAACCAACCAAGCTGTTGGCTGAAATCAAAAACATGCAGATACAAAAAGAAACAAAGAGACAAAGAAACTACAATTGTGGCACCCTTTTATCATTTTTTGTTGTTGTTTTTGTGTGTTTGAGTGTGCCAGCGAGCGACACAAGCAGACACGTCCTCCGCCAACCCTAGGTTTTTTTGGACATCCTAAACACATGTTTCCATGCTAACACTGAACTCTGTCGCCGTGGCGTCACCTACGCGTGGGCACTGGCGGCTTCCTGTTCTTTAAAGGAGTTTGGTCACTCACGCTTGTCTACATCCTCCCCAAAAACTGGAAGCAAATGTTGAAGTCAAAACCAAGAGAATCACCGGAGGGGGGGGGGGACTCGAACTTCTTCTGGAGTCTGGTGAGGAAGGCAGACGTCTCTCTAGGTTTTGACAATGGATTTGATTCTGTCCGATATTTTGTTAGTGAGGGCGAGGAAATGAGGGAGGGAGGGAGGCTGACAGATCAACTGTCCAGGATCGTAAGGGCAAACACAGTCCAGCTGCTTTTGGATTCTTTGCGGCAGGTCAAGAAGAAGGTTGGGAATGGAAACACCGGCCACCTGGCAAAAAAAGCTCCTCTGCTATGAAAAAACAAAGACTAAATACTGTGTTTCCTGTCTGAGCAGGAAGATGTGCTTGGAGACGGCTGGAGTGTAGAGCTGGAGGCAGGTCAGGCTGGTCCCTTGGGGGGAGGGGGGGTGCTACGGTACAGCTGATTGGTCCCTCTGATCAGAAGTAAAGAGCGGGCTCGCTGCTGTAGTCTGACAGGGATGAGCTGTCTGCAGGTGTGAGCTGAGGAGAGAGGAGACATTTGAATTCCTGCATAGAGACCCAAAGGACAACTCTCCAGCACCAACATGTTAAGACCTCCGCGTTGAACGAGCAGAACAAAAACTTGAATATGTCTCACCGGACTCTACCGGTTATTTATTAAAGTATTGATGTCATTTCACCAGTTTTGTTAACCGGGATTTAATTTACTAAAGCATAATATACATATTTGTTTATCAAATTGTCGGACATAAAGAATTGTCCGACAATTTTAGACTCATCTTTCACTTTCCTAAATCATCCTAAAAGGCACAATCCATAATCAATCCATAATGGATGGAAAAAGGGGTTCTCCACTGCCCAAAATCAAGACACAAGATCTCAGTCAATCAACGGTCACTTTAAAGCTAAAACCTTTTTGGAAACCATGTCCTCTTCCTCATCCTGGTGCTCCTATTGGCCTAAGGAAAACAACCAATCAGAGCAGTCTCTAACGTGGTGGCAATGGCCACTCGTGATCTCGTGATCAAACTGTGAACCTAGGAAGCGCTGATCAAAAATGAATCAAAGTTTAGTTAGGGCCTTGCCTATTTCTTTCCTCAAATGTTTTCAAAAAACATATTTTAGTGTACGGTTTAGCAGACTTGCAACTCTTAAAAGTTACCAACTGAACATTTGGTAAAATGTTGTTTATAATCTTTCTCAGAGGCATATATCACTGTGGAGTGAATGGATTCGGGCTTTGGTAAAACAAGACATTTGGACATGTGAAGCTGAAATGAAAGGAGACCTGGTACAGAAACTGTGTGTTCGCTGAATAGAGGAGTCGTCTCTCACCATGACTTCCTCTGTCATCTGTGTGTGTTGGGAAGTGGTGTCCTCCTGGTCAACACTGTCCTCATGTTTGTGCTCCTGCCAGGCGCTGAAGTCCACAGAGTGCTTGGGAATGTAGCTGGAAAGGTCTGCACACAATACAAAGACATCATCTATTTCTAAAATGTTTTCTCCATGAGCCACTGTTAAACAGCCATCCCTTTTAATATTATATCTGGTATACTACTTTGTTTTTAAATTGCAAAAATAATTTAGTAATATTTCAATAACATGGAAAACCTAGCAATATGTATGAGATACTGCTTTTTTGAAGTAGTAAGTGAGCTGATGAAGTAAAAATGGAAAAACAAACTACATTTGAATGTGTTTCACGATTTGTCCAGTAGAGGTCTCTGTCTTCCTACCTAATGTCTGTATCTTGCACCGTGAACATGGGGGAGTGACGCTGACATAATAAAGAAGCAATGGCCTGATCAGACTAGGTTGATATGAGGGAAAAAGCTGGTTTAGCTTTTAACTAAATGTCTCTCCTTTAAATTCATCCTGTTTCCATTTTAATTATTGACCTCATTTCCTAAGCAATGTAGGTACTCTTCATCTACAGTATGTCATGACAACTCATTATACATTCATTCCTAAATGCTGCCATGTTGTTTTACGTCATTGTACAGCCAAAACCATACCAACGCCAATCAGCTTTAAGAAGAGAAAAACAGCTGTCTCATGTGCATTTTCTATGATTGGCCAACGCAAAAGTGAGAAAGTAGAACCGTGGCTGAACTCTGAGGCTAACTGAAAAGGGTTGGTGGACACATAAAGACATTAAAAATACCACAGAACTGAAGAATCAACCGAAGAGCCCCTGTGACTCAGCCTCAGCTGAATGAACAATTCCAATATGTTATTTCAATGGCATAGGAAAAATCAGGTCAACACTTGTGAACATGATCTGCTCTCTCTCTCTCTCAAGGCCAGAAACCAGAGAAGTAAGTCTCAAACTTGTGATGTCATCAAGAGACTGATTTTCTTTTTTTTTCTTTTTTTTTTAAAATACCTAAATGAGCTTTATTCTATTGTAGTGTTCTCAGCTCTGAAACAGAAAATGGCCCCACATATCCCCAGGACAGTCCCCTGGGTGCTCTCAGTGTCATGTCTACGGAGCGGTTCCAGAAATTTGAAAATGGGATTATTTCTATTACGTTAACAGCTGTACTCTTCCAAGATCTCGCCTATATTTCTTCTGTCAAACAATTTAGGAGGGATGTCATTTCCACCAAAATTAAAGTGCTCATATTATGCTTATTTTCAGGTTCATACTCGTATTTAGAGGCTGTACCAGAATAGGTTTAACTTTCAAAAAACACTTTTTTTTCTTTGTTGGGAGTTGCACATGTGCAGTAGCTAGGTCATCGCTACTAGCCAGTCAGAAGCAGAGGATGAGGGCGTGCTACCCTAGCTGCTAGGCGAGCATTACGTGTGTTACAAAGTGTTGCACGTCCGTTACGGAGGTAAAGGCTGGACTACAATGGAGCTGTTTGGAGCAGGTTGTGAACAGTGTTTTCTTTTGGAAATGGTATATGCCTTTGGGGGGGGGGGACTTTGGGCTTTTTCACTTTGTAAACCTATAACATTCACAAAAAAGATATATATATATATAGAGATAGATAGATAGATAGATAGATAGATAGATAGATAGATAGATAGATATATACACACACAGTGCCTTGCGAAAGTATTCGGCCCCCTTGAACTTTTCAACCTTTTGACACATTTCAGGCTTCAAACATAAAGATATAAAAAATTTAATTTTTTGTGAAGAATCACCAACAAGTGGGACACAATTGTGAAGTGGAACGAAATCTATTGGATATTTTAAACTTTTTTAGCAAATAAAAAACTGAAAAGTGGTGCGTGCAAAATGATTCGGCCCCCTTGCGTTAATACTTTGTAGAGCCACCTTTTGCTGCGATTACAGCTGCAAGTCGCTTGGGGTATGTCTCTATCAGTTTTGCACATCGAGAGACTGAAATTCTTGCCCATTCTTCATTACAAAACAGGAGCTCAGTGAGGTTGGATGGAGAGCGTTTGTGAACAGCAGTTTTCAGTTCTTCAGTCACAGCTTCTCGATTGGATTCAGGTCTGGACTTTGACTTGGCCATTCTAACACCTGGATACGTTTATTTGTGAACCATTCCTTTGTAGATTTTGCTGTATGTTTGGGATCATTATCTTGTTGGAAGATAAATCTCCGTCCCAGTTTCAGGTCTTTTGCAGACTCCAACAGGTTTTCATCCAGAATGGTCCTGTATTTGGCTGCATCCATCTTCCCCTCAATTTTAACCATCTTCCCTGTCCCTGCTGAAGAAAAGCAGGCCCAAACCATGATGCTGCCACCACCATGTTTGACAGTGGGGATGGTGTGTTGAGGGTGATGAGCTGTGTTGCTTTTACGCCAAACATATCGTTTTGCATTGTGGCCAAAAAGTTCGATTTTGGTTTCATCTGGCCAGAGCACCTTCTTCCACATGTTTGGTGTGTCTCCCAGGTGGCTTGTGGCAAACTTTAGACAAGACTTTTTATGGATATCTTTGAGAAATGGCTTTCTTCTTGCCACTCTTCCATGAAGGCCAGATTTGTGCAGTGTACAACTGATTGTTGTCCTATGGACAGACTCTCCCACCTCAGCTGTAGTTCTCTGCAGTTCATCCAGAGTGATCATGGGCCTCTTGGCTGCATCTCTGATCAGTCTTCTCCTTGTCTGAGCTGAAATTTTACAGGGACGGCCAGGTCTTGGTAGATTTGCAGTGGTCTGATACTCCTTCCATTTCAAAATGATCGCTTGCACAGTGCTCCTTGGGATGTTTAAAGCTTGGGAAATCTTTTTGTATCCAAATCCAGCTTTAAACTTCTCCACAACAGTATTACGGACCTGCCTGGTGTGTTCCTTGGTCTTCATGATGCTCTCTGCGCTGTCAACAGAACCCTGAGACTTAGGGCTGCACAATTAATCGAATTTTAATCGCGATCACGATTTGGACTTCCCACGATCAAATTTGCGTGATCGAGCGATTATTTTTTTTAAAGCGTCATTTCATGGAACGCTCCGGGTTTTTTGCAAAGCCCATCTCCCGCTCCATAAAGCCGTCTGCTCATGAGCCAGTCAGAGTAGTTCACTGCACCCCGTGCAGCTAAGTTTCTAGATGTAGACAGTACTAGAGGACAGAGTAGCGTGAGGAAAACTCAACAGATAGCAGTCGGTTATACGTCAGTCTCAAGGTTTACCAGTTTACCAGCAAACGCAACACTTTGTCCCATTTGTTGTTTTTCAGACAACAGCAGTGACCAGTGCTAGTCGGTGCTAGTAGCGTCTGTTAGCTGTTAGCTAGTAGCGTCTGTTAGCAGTTAGCTCTTCTAGGACGCACCGGTGCTAATGTCCTCGCATCTGCTGCAATGCTGTTTATATGGATACGGTTTAATTTTGCGTTACATGACCCTTTTTCGTCTGAAAACCCGTGCCTGTGTTGGATCTTTCTACGCTCTCTCGTCCTACTCCTCTCCTCTTACTCTCTGCGCCCCCCACCAGCGCCGCCGTCCACACTTCTGATATTTGTCTACAGTTTTAATTTTTCATTACACAAGCTGTATATTGTAAGTATGAGGGGGCAAACCTGTATTTGTACAGTGTTTCCGCGGGTAACTGTTATCGGCGGCCGCTACGGCGAAGAACACAGAAGAAGTTATTGAATCAGCTAACTTCAGTTGGTAGAGTACAGCGTGGGAGACGAGCTGCTGTACCGAAGCCTGGACAGGACCAAGATGTGACCCATGGCCAAATATCATGTTCATAAAAATGCAGCGCAGTGAAGATTCAGACGTTTAATACACACGACGTGTGTATCCGCCGTTCGACCTTGCTGGACCCGTTCATATATGCCGTCTCTCTGTGATACGTCCATCACACTCCCTCTCCAGTTATAAATGCCTATGTGACAATAAATATTATTTGGTTAAAATCAACAAATATCGTAGAATAATCGCGATCAAAATTTTGATCAAAATAATCGCGATTACCATTTTGGCCATAATCGTGCAGCCCTACTGAGACTATCACAGAGCAGGTGCATTTATACAGAGACTTGATCACACACACAGGTGGATTCTATTTATCACCATCAGTCATTTAGGACAACATTGGATCATTCAGAGATCCTCGCTGAACTTCTGGAGTGAGTTTGCTGCACTGAAAGTAAAGGGGCCGAATAATTTTGCACACACCACTTTTCAGTTTTTTATTTGCTAAAAAAGTTTAAAATATCCAATAGATTTTGTTCCACTTCACAATTGTGTCCCACTTGTTGGTGATTCTTCACAAAAAACATTTTTTTTTATATCTTTATGTTTGAAGCCTGAAATGTGTCAAAAGGTTGAAAAGTTAAAGGGGGCCGAATACTTTCGCAAGGCACTGTATATATATATATATATATATATATATAAAACACAACAAAGGTAAGGAAAAGAGCCAAAGAGCATAATATGAGCACCACTGCCTTGCTGACTTTTTTAGTTGGATGTTGATTTAAGCTGCTAGGTTTTTATATGCTCCACCCGAGGAAAAAGCTCTATTTTTGAAGTGGAATTGTAAAAGTACCTCGTTTGTTTGTATATCTGTATTAGGAATAAAGAGTTGCTCAACATTGACACATCATGGTAAGTGCTGCAATGCAGAATGAAAAGTAGATCTTCACATCATCCCTCAAAGAACTGGAGTGACTTATTTACATGTGCATACAAAAGATGTAACAGTACACTATATGATGCAGTTTTGCTGCAAACCTCTCCTTTGAATGCACTTTTTTTCTCATATTAAGTAATTGCTGTTGATCCTGCTCTGAACATTTGGTTCTTGTTTATCTATTCCCACTAGTCCTCTTTTTAATATTCTTGCTACAGCTTTTGATTTCATTTCCTCATTATACATTTTGTTTTTCTTGATCTTGTGTGTCCTAGAAAATCCTTCTGCTAACTCTGCGGTTGCATAAGTGACACATAAATACACCTATTTGTATTTATATGCATCCAAAGAGGAAAGCAGGTGGGGGAGGGGGTCCGAAATGGAAAGGGTTCATCCTCTGAGGAGCATTAATATGTGCAGGATTTTTCACAGCAAAAGACGGGCATATTAATGCTACTTTAGGAGTTAAAACTGGACATCTAACCTGCACTTTTACCACAAAAACACCAAATTAACACGTCTTCATGTTGTCTCACCGTTACTGTTGGTCGTGTGCGTGGGCGAGCTGGTGAAACTGGGTCGGGGGATGTGGATGCGTCCCACCATGCTTGGCTGTTCGTCCGCCAGCTTTTCGTCTAGTTTCTCATCCTCGTCCTCGTCCTCGCTGTCCCACGCGCTGCTCTCGGACGGATACTCGTACGTACTGTGGAGACTTGACTCGTTGAATGAGATCTTAAGCTGCAAGAGACACAGAGACAGAACAATGACAATAAGCAATTAGCTATTCTACTAAACATTTTTCATGGACTGCTTTGATTTGGCAATTTGTCTACAATCAAATCTGAGATTTCTCAACGACAATCAGGCAAAAGAGACAAATTTAACCGTTTAACTCCATAGACTCCCATTCATTTAGCCGTCTAGCTCCATAAGCTCCCATTCATTTTGCCTTCTGGCTCCATAGACTCCCAATCATTTTGCCTTCTGACTCCATAGACTCCCATTCATTTTGCCTTCTGACTCCATAGACTCCCATTCATTTTGCCTTCTGGCTCCATAGACTCCCATTCATTTAGCCATCTAGTTCCATAGGCTCCTATTCATTTAGTCGTCTAGCTCCATAGGCTCCCATTCATTTAGCCGTCTAGCTCCATAGACTTCCATTAATTTAGCATTTAGCCGTCTAGCTCCCTAGACTCCTATTCATTTAGCCGTTTTGCTCCATAGACTCCCATCCATTTTGCACTTGCCCGCGATCACCCCCAGTGGGCCGCTGGTCAAACTGCAACCAAATTCGGTACAATGGGGCTTAATAGGGAGTAAACAGGCTCTCCGTAGACAGGCGCTGATATAGCCTACATACACTGTATATACCCATGTACTAGCAACTGATGTCATGTGACTGAAGTTCTGTACCTAGGTCACGTGACAACAACTGAGCCATCTCCATGACAACTGAGCAAACGGTAACTCGCCGATGAAGGCCATAAGATGCTGTTGAAAGCTCCTGAAAAGTTTGGAAGTGGCTTTCAAGTTCAGAATCAGCCCAAATTAGTCATTTAATTAAATTATTATGCCCTTCCAGTAAATCTCACAATGCCTTTCTCCATGTTTTGGGATTTAGTGGCCCTATAATGAAAACAAAATCATCTATAAATGTTTGAATGAAATGCAAATATTAATAAAATAAAAAAAATGAATGGAAAAAGTAGAGAGGCAAAACTTTACAGGCTTCAGCCAGGATTTAAAAGTATCCGATGTCTTGTCATTTCAAAGCACAGCTTCTAACATAATACTGACGTCACTCCTCTGCATTTTAAGAGAATCGTAAACATTAACAGGTCACTACAGTACTTCCTTATTGCTCTGTAATCAAACCATCTATACTCTGGGTCATTATGTGTCTCAGCCCTTTGCTCACGCCGCAATAATGCCAGTTTAGCTCAACACCAAACAACTACCTCATCACTTATTCAACAGAACTTTTAATTGAGGTTCTTTGAGAACCAGCTGCAGTTTATTCAGGCGAGTCTGTGACTGCATGTGCTGTACTTTACGTGTCCTCTAAGTGGGACAGGTGGCAGCTTGCAGGAGCCCAGGGCCTGTGATTGATTGTCTCAGAGGGTTCGCTGTAAGACATGTCTGTTTGGCAACGCTTCAGTGGTCTGCAAACATGGATCCGCGGGGTAAGACAGGGCCTCGCACTTTGCTGCAACGTGTAATCCAACATGAATGGCAAATCTGCCACCAGAGTAGAACCCGACCGATATATTGGCGGGCTGATATTATCGGCTGATATTAGGCATTTCCCGATCTATCGTATCGGCATTTATAACGGCGGATTAAATTATTATTATTTTTTGTATAATCTGAATCGGAATTATTTATAATGAAAATTATTCAGATAAATGAATATTTTAAAAATAAGAAACGGACTGTCAACCATGTTATGCGCATTGGCGTTGTATATTTTGTCCACCAGAGGGCGATCTACAACGTCCCTGTTAGCAACACTGATTTATTTTGTTAATGTGTTTTTGTTCAAAGGACTTTAAGTTTCATATGTTAAATTTTATTTATCAGACCTTTCATATACAAATGACAAAACAAATTATCATATTATTTTAGTGAGAACTCTAAAATAACTACAAATAACTAATGTTAGGGATATCTGATGACACCTTCTTGATGACCGTTTATACAGTACATAATATGTGTGTTTGTTGCTACTTTGAAATTGTTAACATTTCTCATGCATCTAATGTAAAGAAAAATATTCCTTCAGTGCAATTTCAATTTGTAGTGCAGTCTTCACTTCTCCTTTAGCCCTCACAAATCTCATGCATATAGTTTTAAAATAGCCGTAAAACTATTCTGGCCACAGGTAGGTATTGCAAACTCAAAATGGTATTAGTTTGTCTCCCGGGTTGCCATGGAGATGACAGCTGATACACACACATATAACAGCATGTTTTTCCATGTCCTCCCTGAGACCATCAGCTGACTGCTCTTAACGTATTGTACCTGACTCCATCATCTACTCTACAGACTGTGATCTAAATCTGCCCTAATCTCCGTCACAAGGCCACAGGCCAGCAACACCACTTCCGACTCAAGACCAGTCAGGGTTCAAACTCCACCACTATTTTAAAATGTCATGCTTGATCCATTTCCTTAATTATTTTAATTTGTGTTAATGCTTCCTATTTCTAGTAACCTTTACAGACATCCTAGTCTTTCTGAAGTCCTCCAGTAGAACAAAATACAGATACTGTACTGTTCAAGCCTCATTATCTGGGATAGTTATTGACACAACAAATATATACTATAACAAAACAGCAATGTTCTGGTATTTAAAAGTTTTACAAGTCTTACTCATTTAACTGAAAATCCAATGTATTTATTAATGTAGGTGGACTCTTCAATTGTATGACACCAAAAACATTAATTAACTTGATACTATGCACTTCAATTTATTAAAAAAACATAAAGAGCAAAGTAGTATTATTACTATATTTAACTTTTAAAGCATCTGAACGGGTTCTGATCTGATGACTGGCTTAAGGCTTATGTGACACTGTTGACCACAATATATTTATAGACCAGAAGACCTCTCTAACGTAGTCCTGAATTGAAGTAGTTGAAGTCCTACCTTCAAGACAGTGATTATTTGTATCAATTGGTAGCTGTACATCAGAGAATTTCACATGTGGAGTTCCGCAAGGATTGATTCTCGGACATCTGTTATTTAGTCTTTAGATATTCCTATTAACTCAAAACTTTTCAAAAAGGTTTCATATCACATGTATGCCGATGACACGCAAATATATACAGCTGTGTCTCAAAGCGAATATAATACAGTCCAGACCAAAAAGGTAAAGCATATAACTCCAGTTCTCAGATTACATTGGCTACCAAATTCTAACACAATCAAATCAAATCAAAAAGGTTTAGGTCCAAGAAAATGATCAGATCTTCTTACCCAGTAGAACCTCACAGACCTCTCAGGTTGGCTGGTTCTTGATTACTGGCTGTTCCCAGAGTCAAAACTAAACACGGCGAAGCTGCCTTTGGCTTCTATGCTGTTCAAATGTGGAAAATATTGATTTATATAAATTCAGGACTAGGATCTATAGGACACCACCTTATATCAATCACAGATTTCTCTGGATTTTGCTGGAACATTGGAAGATTCTTGACGTTTAAAGTATTCTCCACGTTTCTCTACTAACCATTCCATATTGTGTTTTTATTATTGAATAGTTCCTAATATCTTATTAGGGCATGCAAATACATGCAAATAATAACATCTATTGAGATAATGATATCAGTGAGAAAACTGAATCATTTTGCTTTCAAGCTTGTTCTGACATGTCATGTCAAGGTAGTGAAAACTACACAGCACATCCATGGAGGACCTCTACACCCGGTGATGCAGGAAGAAGGCCAAGGATTATCAGAGACCCCATCACCCCCAACCACAAACTGTTCTATCTGACGGTATGGCAGCACCAACAGGCTCAGGCCCATACCATAAGGCTTTTGAACTCTTGAGCTACTGAGCTTAAGACTTTGACACTTTACCTTTATACTTTGTCTTTTGCTCACTGTTTTTACAACGGTTTACTTCTCATTACACATATACATTTCTTCTGATACATATTTAATGAGCATTATTGGAGGAAGCGAGAGATCCAAGCTCGCCTATGTCTGCATCTCTATTGTATTGCTTATGACAATAACTTGGAACTTGAGGGGGCAGTGTGGAGTAGGACGAGGGTTCAGAGAACAGACTGAACTTTGTGAACTAAATGAGGAGCCTTTAAGTGTGACCTTTCAACCAATTACTCACTATTGTTACCTAATCTGTACGGTTTAGCAGGGACGTCACTAGGATTGAAAGACAGGAGGGGGCTTAGCACCCAGGCTATGTACAACTTATTGACTTAATAAATCTTACTTAAAACGTTACTCTAATGTTAGCCTTTAGATACACCAAAGCTGCATAGGTGGAACTTACTTAGGCTAGACCGTGCTCCTGCTAGTTATTCTGTAGGCTAACTTATGATATGTGATATGATGTGTTGCCATCAGCTGGAACATAAGCACTATTTCAGATTGTGCAACATTAATCATTTGTAGGCTGATGGCGCAATCCCCTTTGTATGGCAAAACTTAGTTTGCAAATGTCAGCTTGAATGTTGTGCGATTCAGTATGAAAATGAATGAAAACATAAAACATCTCAAATCAATTTGATACGACCACTTTGACCGCAAAACAGCATGTGACGTCATTATGCACAAGTTTTTATTTTGTTTAAAGCCGTTGGATGGAAACACACTTTCACCAGCTTTATTAAATTTTTTTGCACCAAAGTGTTACATCAACATCCAAAATGTCGGGTCCAGCACGGATCAGTAAGACAAACAGAGGTCAGTGTACCTCGACAAATAGCAGTACCAGAAAGAATAAAATAATTTCCAGACGTTATAATGTAAGCTGTTGATAAGGACTTCAAATAGTTACTTTCTGAATTTAATAATGTACATACAGTATGTATGTATATACACTGTATATATAC
>NC_045748.1:481482-486933 GCF_008692095.1 Etheostoma spectabile | reverse complement strand
AATATATATATATATATATATATATATATATATATATATATTTTACATAAATCTATGAAAATATCTGTTAGTTATTGATGGAATAGTGAAACTGTGAGAACTAACCTAAAAAAATGCAATGAACTTATATAGGAGACAAGGATTAAATATTTAATATCATTTATTTAATGCCTAAAAATGAAAAAAAGAACAGAACTTCTGCAGTTTGGCAGCGTTTGGGGTTCCTCCCTAATGAGAAGGGAGAGGTGTTTCAGTATTAGTGTTTGGTATTCAGTTTCTGAACGGTGGAGGCACAGGCCGACTGTTTGGTGACGCCGTCTGAGCCTTACGTCATCATTTTTAATTAGTCACGGTAATAACTGTAAAGCGGTAAGTAAGTAGAGGAGGAGTTTTGACGTATCAAAATGTTCAGACCCCTAACATAGGTCTAACAAAGTCCGTGGTTTAGTCTGCATTTCTACATTTTCATCTATAAAATTACAATGATCAACATAAATATAATATATATATAGATTATTATATCTAAATAATATATATATAATATATATATATATATATATATATATATATATATATATAATATATATATATATATATATACACACACACTACCATTCAAAAGTTTGGGGTCACATTGAAATGTCCTATTTTTGAAGGAAAAGCACTGTACTTTCAATGAAGATAACTTAAACTAGTCTTAACTTTGAAGAAATACACTCTATACATTGCTAATGTGGTAAATGACTATTCTAGCTGCAAATGTCTGGTTTTGGTGCAATATCTACATAGGTGTATAGAGGCCCATTCCCGCAACTATCACTCCAGTGTTTAAGGTACAATGTGTTTGCTCATTGGCTCAGAAGGCCAATTGATGATTAGAAAACCCTTGTGCAAACATGTTCACACACTGAAAACAGTTTAGGTCGTTACAGAAGCTACAAAACTGACCTTCCTTTGAGCAGATTGAGTTTCGGGAGCATCACATTTTGTGGGGTCAAGTAAACGCTCAAAATGGCCAGAAAAAGAAACTTCATCTGAAACTCGACAGTCTATTCTTGTCCTTAGAAATGAAGGCTATCCATGCGAGACATAGCTAAGAAATTGAGATTTCCTACAACAAAGTGTACTACTCCCTTCAGGGACAGCACAAACAGGCTCTAACCTGAGTAGAAAAGAAGTGGGAGGCCGCGGTGCACCACTGAGCAAGAAGATAAGTACATTAGGTCTCCAGTTTGAGAAACAGACGCCTCACTGGTCCCCAACTGGCATCTTCATTAAATAGTACCCGCAAAACACCAGTGTCAACATCCACAGTGAAGAGGCGGCGCGGGATTCTGGGTTCAGGGCAGAGTGGCAAAGAAAAAGCCATATCTGAGAATGGCCAATAAAAGAAAAGATTAAGATGGGCAAAGAAGAAACAGACATTGGACAAGAGGAAGACTGGAAAAAAGTGTTGTGGACGGAGAATCCAAGTTTGAGGTGTTTGGATCACAAAGAAAGACGTTGTGAGACGCAGAACAAATGAAAAAGAGCTGGAAGAATGCCTGACGCCATCTGTTAAGCATGGTGGAGGTAATATGGTGTCTGGGGTTGCTTTGGTGTGGTAAGGTGGGAGATTTGTACGGGTTAAAGGGATTCTGAATAAGGAAGGCTATCACTCCATTTTGCAACGCCATGCCATACCCAGTGGACAGCGCTTGATTGGAGCCAATTCATCTACAACAGGACAATGACCCAAAACACCTCCAAATGTGGCAAGAACTATTTAGAGAGAAGCAGGCAGCTGGTATTCTATCGGTAATGGAGTGGCCGGCGCAGTCACCAGATCTGAACCCATGAGCTGTTGTGGAGCAGCTGACCGTATGGTACGAAGAAGTGCCCATCCAACCAACCAACTTGTGGGAGCTGCTTTGGAAGCGTGGGGGCAATTCTCCAGATTACCTCAACAAATTACCGCTAGAATGCCAAAGGTCTGAAATGCTGTAATTGCTGCCATGGAGGATTCTTTGACGAAAGCAAAGTTTGATGTAAAAAAAATCTTATTTCAATACAAATCATTATTTATAACCTTGTCAATGTCTTGACTCCATTTTCTATTCATTTCACAACGTATGGTAGAGAATAAGTGTGACTATTCAGGAAAACACAATTGTTTGGGTGACCCCAAACTTTTGAACGGTAGTGTATATATATAAAAAAGAGATAAGAAGTGAACATAAATGCAATGGTTCAAGACCAGAGGGAAACAGAAAGCTCCCTCCATTCACTTTTATTAGAAAATATTCAAGGTAAAAGTAACAATGCTAATCTTTCAATTTTGACCAAACTAGAAGCAATAACAATGGTTTCATCTTGATAGATCTACCGTGTCCTCCTGACAGCCATAGTAACAGTACAATCCACAAATTAAATCCTGTGTATACGTAGATACAGGCACCGACTCTATGATACCATCTTTACAGGGCCCCTCAATCCCAGGCGTCGCCTATTTTTAGCCCCAAAACCTTTTTTTAGTTTCTATGTTCTATCGTACATCATGAAAAGCATTTTCTTGCTAAACTGGCATCCTATCTTAGAGGAAGTCTTGGGATGCCTAAAGCAAGTCTATCAATAAATCAGGCTAGCCGTGGGGCTCGCTTCCTCTTTCACTGTCTTTCACTTTTCTTTTTGTCTGGTCTACAAGCACTTTGCTCACATGAGACTCTTGTTAGATGAGGCTCTTGTGCAATGCTTCAGTCAAGGATGTGTCCTCTCTCTGACTTTACGTTTTAGCATTAATGCAACTTAGAGAAAAAGATAGACAACACAAATTTGAGGGAAACAGAACGGCAATTTTTTTATATCCCAGCCTGCTGCTGCTCTTGATTGAGCTTTAGTTTTGGGTCTTTTTACATCTCTGTGATAAAAGCCTGCATCATGGAGGCAGAAGAGATTTGTCTTCTGTCCTCAGGCTGTGGGACAGGCCAACCGGGGGCTGCCTTAGCCCTGCTGTCCTTCTCATTCACTACAGGGCACTCAGACAGGACGCTGCCCCAATGACAGGCCACCAACTACTGACCTATTCAGGGTTTTCCTGCATGAGGGTTGGGGTTAGCCTGCCCGGCGGTGCAGCGAGGTAAAGCTCTGCTCCTGGCCTGATGAGGAGCCGCTGCTGCTGGGCGCAGAGCTCGAAGCCTTTGAATTGTCACCGGCCTCCTGAATTTTGTGTTTTCCTTCACATGAATAAAGACATTTCCACCGACCATTTGTTGCATAAACATTTATCAGAATACAGGAAATTAAGTGTTTGATGCTTAAAATTTCATGACAACAACCAAAGTCCCTAGTAATTATTCTGGATTTGTTTCATATTTATTAAATACTGCCTGTGTATTGCAGTATGTGTGTGCATACAGTTTGTGTGTAAAAAGCTAATTCTTTGCGTGAGCTTGAGCACAGAACCATCCTGCTCAGGAGATTCAGAGTTCATTGATGTGTTTCACAATCAAAGTTACTTACTGGCCTCGACTTAAAAAAAGAAGTTATATTGGTGTCTGGGTTCAAATCGTTTTTCAAATGTAATTCCAATATTGTACATAGTTCACAAAGTAAAAATAAAGGGAGCAAAAAAGGAAACGAAAGGGCAGATTTTAAAACAAAATGAAAGAAAGAAAAGAATTATTTCAGGTCTGTGTTAGATTTTGTTTTGATTTTGTTGTCTGAAAAAGAGAGGGGAGGGGTTTGAAGTTGAATTCAGAATGAAAAGAACTTGATAGGACTGCGGTTGTCTGCAGAGTCGGGAGCTGCTGCTGCAGCGGCTTCGACCCCACCAGACTGAGACAACGCTAAACTGAGAAAATAATATTCACCCCACAAGTTCCTTTCACCCGCGTGTCATCAGCTCGGTTTTTGTTGCTTGCGTGTTGTGTATGATGCACAAAGGGACATGGGGAAAACAGACAAAAGAAGAAGTGAGGGAGAGAGGAAGAAGAGACGGCAGATGAGATTATGTCTTCATGAATGTGCCTCGGCCAATAGGCCAGATGGGAGCTGTGCCAGGATATTTTTTTCCAGGCCACCCAGCATGGCGTGTCCTCGTTTGGTGAAAAGTGGTTCCCCCTGAATAAATGCATGCACGCACACACAAACAACAAGACACAGGGAAAGCTCCCTGGCAGTGCTGACCAGGTCGGACTTCAAACTTACAGTGAAGATGCAACACAAAAGCGAAGCTCTCGCCAACAACTGAAGTTGTAGAAGCATGTGTTTGTGTTTACATGTTTTAAAATGCGTTTCTATGGTTTATCTCAGCGGGTCCAGGTGGCTTAGGGCGCGGTGTGGACCGTCATGTTGGTATTGGGTGTGCATCTGCTGTGTAAAAAAAGTGTAAAAAGGCATCTGGTGCATGCAAAAACCTAAACGATGTCAACATCTCTGCCAAAGCACTGTGCTTCAGTCCTTTAAAAAGGTGCGTACCTGTTCCGAGGAGACTGGCCAGGTGCCTGATTAGAGCTAATCTCCAACCAGGTAGATAATATTAGCACAGCATCACAATGAACCGGCTAAGAAGTTTAGCTGCAGCTGCATTAGTGGGAGAGGGATAATAAAGCCTACATGGACTCAAACAAAGCATGCGGTGTAGCTCTCCACTGTGCTGGTAAATTGGGATAACTAGCGTGAAGCACAGGGCCTCATTTGGGGAGACAAAGTGGTTGGGGCTTCATTAATGATCAGATGGAGAAGATATTTACTCACACATTTCAAAAGTCTGCTCTTTCTTATAGCCATTTTTTTTATTGTGACCTACATTTAAGACATAAGCAGCAACTCTTTCAACTTTTTACATGTTTTACAAATGTAAAAGAATATTCTGACGTGTTGGGTTTTACATGACTGTTTGCTTTCCTACTAAGAACAAAAAATCACTATCATTTCATCTCTAAATGTTCACATACAGTGGCTTGAATAAGTTTACACACCCATGCTAAAGTTGATAAAGTCGATCCAAAAGATGTTTTTTAGCAAATTTGTACATTTATTCTGGCCACTGTAGGCCCAAGATGTGGTTAGCCTAGTTTAGCATTACCACTGCAAGCTGGGGGAAACTGGTAGAGCAGCTTCGTCAGAGACAACCAGTTAATCAGTGAGATAATGTGGTTTACTGTGTGTTACCAGGTATGAGGCTGATCAGTGCAGAAGTATTACAGGAAGAGAGATTAATAAAACCCTGCCGCTATGCTTATAGTTGTGACATTACGGAAGAAAGACATTCAATCACTCAGAACTTCAAAACAAATGAATGATAAAGTTCAAGACTTTGTCCTTTGTGGTTGTTGACGTAAAGAACAGACGCAGGTGAACCGGTAACCTTTGTTTTCATTAGTAAAATCACTACACGTCATCCAATTCCAGCAAACAAAACATTCTATTCAGGTTTTGAGATATTAATCTCTTTTTTTTTTAGGGGGGGGG
>NC_045748.1:481206-481472 GCF_008692095.1 Etheostoma spectabile | reverse complement strand
TTCCCTTTATTTCAGATTGACAGTGGATAGACAGGAAAGGTAGGAGAGAGAGATGGGGGATGGCACGCAGCAAAGGGCCGGGTACCGATTTCAATACTTTTTAGGTTTCACCTGAATTCCTGCTTAGCATGAAAACATGTCTCGTCATTCAGTACCTTAGGAGTAAATCTCATCAGCTTCAATGAGCCAATCAGCATGCAGCATTCTTCAATTCAACGACTTTCCTAATCCCACAAGGTAGGGCTGCACGATTATGGCCAAAATGA
>NC_045748.1:481101-481196 GCF_008692095.1 Etheostoma spectabile | reverse complement strand
TATTTTGATCAAAATTTTGATCGCGATTATTCGTTGATTTTAACCAAAACAAATTTTGGACGCTACTCACAGAGAGACGGCTGACTCATTATGAA
>NC_045748.1:481014-481091 GCF_008692095.1 Etheostoma spectabile | reverse complement strand
ACGGGTCGAATGGCGGATACACACGTCGTGTGTATGAAATGTCTGTATCGTCACTGCACAGCATTTTTATGAACTAT
>NC_045748.1:480883-481004 GCF_008692095.1 Etheostoma spectabile | reverse complement strand
CCATGGGTCACATCTCTGGCCCAGGACCAGATCCAGCAACCTCCGTCTCACACTGTTACTCTCCCAACTGAAGTTAGTTGCATTCAATAACTTCTTCTGTGTTCTTTGCCGTGGCGGCCGC
>NC_045748.1:480773-480871 GCF_008692095.1 Etheostoma spectabile | reverse complement strand
AGAGTTACCATGGAAACACTGGTACAAATACAGGTTTGCCCCCCATACTTAACAATATACAGCTTTGTTAATAAAAAATTTAAACTGTGGACAAATGT
>NC_045748.1:474263-480763 GCF_008692095.1 Etheostoma spectabile | reverse complement strand
AGTGTGGACCGGGCCGCTGTGTGGCGGGGCACAGAGAGTAAGAGGAGAGAGAGTAGTGGAGAGATTCAACACAGGCACGGCTTTACAGACAAAATGGGTCATTTAACGCAAAATTAAACCATATCTACGGTGGCCCTGAGGTGCAAAACACAACAACAAATCAGAAAACAACGGCAAATCAAAAAACACAACCGCAAAAGAGAAAACACAACACAAAAAGAGAAAACACAACGGCAAATCAGAAAACACAACACAAAAAGAGAAAACACAACACAAAAAGAGAAAACACAACACAAAAAGAGAAAACACAACAACAAAAGAGAAAACACAACGGCAAATCAGAAAACACAACACAAAAAGAGAAAACACAACACAAAAAGAGAAAACACAACACAAAAAGAGAAAACACAACGACAAAAGAGAAAACACAACGGCAAATCAGAAAACACAACACAAAAAGAGAAAACACAACACAAAAAGAGAAAACACAACGACAAAAGAGAAAACACAACGGCAAATCAGAAAACACAACGCAAAAAGAGAAAACACAACGACATTAACCAAAACGGAAAAGGTAGGTACTGTTGACAGCATATCCAGTATCACGTCATATTCATGTCCGGCATCAAAGTATTGCTTAATAGCAGCGTGTACCTCGTCATTTGTGGCGCTCATGATTTGGAAAAATGGAAACAAACCCCGTCTTTCCGGTTCAAAGGACGGACCAGTTCTTTTGTCCAATCAGCGACGATTCTGTTGCGAGGGTACTACCTACCTTTTCCGTTTTGGTTAATGTCGTTGTGTCTTTTTGTCGTTGTGTTTTCTCTATTGTGTTGGTTTCTCTTTTTTGGTTGTGTTTTCTGATTTGCGTGTGTTTTCTTTTTTTGTGTTGTGTTTCTGATTTGCCGTTGTGTTTCTATTTTTTGTGGTGTGTTCTCTTTTTGTGTTGGGTTTTCTCTTTTTGTGTTGGGTTTTCTCTTTTGCGGTTGTGTTTTTTGATTTGCCGTTGTTTTCTGACTTGCCGTTGTGTTTTGCACCTCAGGGCCACCGTACATATCCATATAAACAGCATTGCAGCGGATGCGAGGACATTAGCACCGGTGCGTCCTAGAGGAGCTAACAGCTAATAGACGCCAACCGCACCGGTGCGTAATAGAGGAGCTAACAGCCGCTACTAGCACCGGTGCGTCCTAGAGGAGCTAACAGCTAACAGACACTACTAACACCGGTGCGTAATAGAGGAGCTAACAGACGCTACTAGCACCGGTGCGTCCTAGAAGAGCTAACAGCTAACAGACACTACTAACACCGGTGCATAATAGAGGAGCTAACAGCTAACAGACGCTACTAGCACCCAGCGCCTGTGAATCGCTACCACTAACAACCATACTAGCACCGTCCACGTTGCTGATTGTCTGAAAAACAACAGACGGGACAAAATGTTGCGTTTACTGGTAAACCGGTAAACCTTAAGACTGACGTAACCGACTGCTATCTGTTGAGGTTTCCTCCCGTTACTCTGTCCTCTGTGACTGTCTCCATCTAGAAACTAAGCTGCACGGGGTGCAGGGAACTACTCTGACTGGCTCATGAGCAGACAGTAGTAGCGGTAGATGGGCTTTGCAAAAAACCCGGAGCGTTCTATGAAATGACGCTTTAAAAAAAATAATGGCTCGATCACACAAATTTGATCGTGGGAAGTCAAAATCGTGATTGCGATTAAAATTTGTTTAATTGTGCAGCCCTACCACAAGGGGCAATTAGTTAAGAGCAACTACAAACAACACACACACACATACATAACAGAAAAAATGCTTCTCTAACGTTACACGTCGTACACACACGCTGGAAAAAACTCTAAGTTACGCACAGAGACAAAAAGATTTGTGCTGGAATGTGTAATGTTGTTATTTTTATCAAATTGTTATCAAACAAAAGTTGAAGGAACCGGTATCTATGTCACGGCATTGGTACCGTACCGGTATCGACAGCCCTACACAGCACAAGGAAATCCATCTTGTCAGGCTTCAAGTAATTAGGAGTGTACGATTCAGAAAAGGTTACGATTTGATTCAATATCGATTTTTGATTCAAAAACTATTCTCAATTGAAGAAAAAAAAAAAAGAATTCACAGTATGTAAATGTAGTTACTTTTCACACACACACACACACACACACACACACACACACACACATACATTATTCATGTGGGGTTCAATGAAGTATCTATCTATCTATCTATCTATCTATCTATCATGTGATTGCCGTAGACATACAATAACAAAAATAAAAAAAGGTGAGTGGAGTTTTGGCAGCTAGATAAATAACGTGTGGCGGTATGAAGGCTGAAAGGGGGTCAAAGAAAACAACCAGCCATGACCAAGCACTGGCCACACCACCCGCTGCTCCTTATATAATATATACTGCTCAGAGTTATTCTAATAACTCAAGGTGAGATAGATAAGTGGACCACTCCTCTCCACTCTCATCTGGACTCTGGTAGCAGAAACAATAAGGAGATTTCAATTTCGAAAATCAACCTGAAACCCGAACTGTCTTCATCCAGACAAATATAGATTGGGAGGAGAGAGGCCGTGGTGTATTTGAGGAAAAAATAAATTCACATCTGTGAAGCACTGTAAAGTCCCAAAAGACGTTTGAGGCTGGTTTAAGATGAGCCTGGACTGAGCACAATCGATCACTGGCCACAGCATGCCGGTTAGATTTGTACCTGACGTCATGCACACGTAGGCAACCATGACCTCACAAGATCAAGGCGCTTGCAGGTGTTAGAGCCAGGCGACAAAGTTGCTTTCCACCGACTGCAATAGCCACGGTATGATGGGTACTGATCTAACAACTGACTGGTTCAGAATCAACTTAACATGTAGACATTTTATATAAACTGGAGGGATGTTAATTGTTATTTGTCTGATTTAAAGGCTTATTCTGTACAGAACACGTGTGGCTGATGGTGATGTTTAAAAATCAAAGAGACAAAAATCGTTTTTACGGATTACGGATCATCTAAAGTGTGTGGTTTATTAAAATCAGCAACAGATCACATGCAGAACATTTTAACAGCTACTCTGTCATGCTAAAAACACCTGGAGACTGTGTACCAGTTGATATACGGGTCTGATTACATTTTAATAAATCAAAAACTGACCTAACAGGATGTAAGTGTTTTTGTCACTTCCTGACTAGACTGAAGGCTTTAACATTCCTGTCCCTGTGTAATGATCGCAATACATATGTAATGCTGCAACAGCCACAGTAACTTTAGGCACCATAATATGTGCATTTTGTTGTTACTCTCTTACACGGACAATAATGCCACTAAACTGTAAGCACACAACCCTTCTACTGTATACTGGAAGAATAAGGTTCTGCCTGATCGAAATGGAGCCCAGATTTATTTTTTAATCATTTGCTTGTGTTGGTGTAATTTAGTGATCTATGATACCATAGAATACAGTAATGCGTAATTTGCTAAACAGCACCCAGATTGCCAAAAAGACACACCTTAGCAGCAGATTGCCTTCAATGAGTTAGCAACAAAGAGAGCAAACAAAATAACTTCTTGAATGCAAAAATTCAATCCTGAGGTATCCAGCTCCAACCCAAATACCAATCCTTCAGGCGACTAGTGACGCAACATATTTCAATGAAAGGTCAGTGCACACCAGAGTCCACCTACTAAAAACCCTTGGAACTGTGATCCATGCGGCAGATTCAGGTCAGACATGGTGTTGTTTCTCATCACATAGGAGGTTAAATTAGTTCAGTATTTATGTGGAAATGCTTCAAGTGCTACAACCATCAATAATCCCAACACAGAAAGAACTGTGGAAACTCATTCACAAGTACGGGTTGTAGGTGGTTGCTGCACAGCGTGGGTAGCAAGCAGTGCAAAATCTATGTTTACTCTGCCATGTCTCAAGACAGTGAGTCACTGCTGTAATAGTATGCCCTTTGTAGCCATGCGTGTGCGTGTGTGTGTGTGTGTGTGTGTTTAAGTCTCCCTGTGCAATCAGTGCTGGATCATCTGACTGATAAGGTTATAAACGATCAACAAGCCCCTGAACAGAGCTGCTTCATATCAGAATATGTCGTCCCATCTCAGAATTTTTTTGCTGATGAATAGCACAGACTAACATGACTGCATACACTGTATGTGTAAGGTGATACCAGCAGGGTGGAGATTGAAACCTGTCATTGTTGGAGCGTTCAGGACAGCTCACTGTTGGACTGTTGAATGAAAGTGTGGATAGTCGGGTGTGTCTGAAAGCCACAATCAGGACAAAGGACAGGACAGGATCCCACACCGGGTCACCATCCCAGATATTCTCTTGGGTCTATGATCTAGTTTGGATCCGAAACTCATTGTTTAACATTGGGTTGTTTCCCATTATTTCTTGTATTGTACTTTGTATCTTCTATTCCCTAAAATTTAGAAAGTGAAGAAAAGCCAATGGGTGTGTCTCACATTTAGTTCAACTGGTGCTGAATACAGTCTATTGGATTTTTGGCAGTGATTAGGCTCTGGTTTGTTTTAGTGACCTTTGGGACACAGATGAGTCGATGATCGACACAGTTCCAAGGCAGCACATGCTATAGATGTCACATACCAAAGAAAGGGGATAGTGTGCACATCCAGGACAAAAGCAGCATTAAGAAGCCATCGAATGTCGAAATGTTGCAACAATAAAGATTTTTTGGGTTGGAGCTACCAATAATCTGTGTGTGGACTACTTGTATTTTTTCTGTAAACAAAGTTATGTTAACATATTTTCTAGGATTGTCATGTGCATGTAACCATTAAAATACCATGGCTTTAATGATTATAAACATAAAACACAAATCATTTATTAAGGTAAACTAAATATCATAATAAAAGATAATAGTGTGCAAAGATTAATTTAAGCATAGGAATAAAATATTTTTGGAATTAAATGCATTTTCTGCTGAAATTCTGAAGGAAGAGGAAGCAAAGGATTGTCAAAAAGGAGAGAGGTTCAGAAAAAAACTACAAAACAGTTCCTTAGAGAACATTACCCAATAACAGCCAGAAAAGATTAATGCACACACTTGTCAGCCACTTCCTTCATCAAGATGATATCTCCATTATAATAAATGGAGAATAAATAGAAAAGGGGCCATATGTTCTGTCAGAGAGCCTTAACACACACACACTATGGCAAATCTTCATAGACTATTTCTGTCCGAGAATCCCAGGCACAGCCTTTCCAAGGCTCAATTCTTTAAACTAAGGTCATTTTGGATTGGCCAGCAGAAAGCCACAGAGAGAGAAACATGTGCTTGTAAGATACATGGAAACTTGGGCTTAAAGAAGCTGCACCAGCTTGGAGTCATAGAATCGTCATCCCCACGGGACAATGTATAGGCCAGTGTGTGCAGTAACAATGACCTGTCCTGCATTTACCAGATACACGGCAGTTGCAAGCACAAGACATTTCATACAACCTCACACAGGACCACCTATCAAGGACTCATTTATAACATCGAGCGAAAGTCTGAAAGAGAGATTAAGAGAGACCCTGACCGAGAATGATGCCGTGGTTCACATGGACTACAGCGAGAACTACACCAGGAAGATTAAGGAAACTCAGTGGAGGATGTAACCAGCAGCAACCCTTCATACACCCACAGAGAGAGGCGTTGCTGAGAACATGCTCTCAAGGCCTTTAGACATCTTTATCAGACCACGTTTCATTTTTACGTGGGTCTTCGTCCGGTCAAAACATTTCCCGTAACAAAATCGTATCCACCATTTACAGAATCGACAACAGCCGCACTGATGTAAAAAAAATGTGTGTGTGTGAGAGACAGAGAGAGTGTGTGTCCTTATCCTGGAATCCTAATGACAGGATTGAATGGCCGCAACTCGTGTTGCCCCGGCGACAGGCGCCATGGATATATGACAAAAGGGAAACGGGAGAGTGGAAGTAGAGACAGACAGTCAGAGAGAGACGACTGTAGCAGTGAGACTGACAGCTTTGGATCATGTAAACAGGAAAACAATTTAAGGATAAAAGGTCATCATTGATTCACACCATGATAAATCAAAAACAGAAACATCTTTTACAGAGCTCAGGCCTGGGACGAGGATGTGTTAACCACCAAAACAGTCAAGTACTGTACACACAGCCGCCATGAGACACTATTTGAATAACATTTACATTACATACAAAAAGAACCAAATAAGGCACCAGATTCCCAACAGTGTTTTGCATCTGTAATTGAAGGAGAACTGGGTGTATTCTTCAGTCATCAAGGCAGCTATGCAGGTTTTTTACGTTACATTATCAATACAGCCAAACGTATTGATCCCAGAAAGATGTATGTCACACAGCAGATGGTGGGAAAAACACTACAGTTATTATAAGTCAATGGCTTCTACCTGCCTCTGTCAATCGCCCACTCTGTTTCTTTTTATACACTTTCAAAAAGCCCCGTCTGTTAACATCCTCCGCTT
>NC_045748.1:473308-474253 GCF_008692095.1 Etheostoma spectabile | reverse complement strand
ACACACACACACACACACACACACACACACACACACACACACACACGGCTGCTGGCTGAATTCTAATTACACTGACTTTGCAAGGCTGCACATGTGCCTGAGGCCTGTATGGGGAAACTTGCAAGTGTGTATTCGTACGGGGGGTGTTTATGCAGAAATTAGGCATGGGTTGTGCTTGTGTGAGTGTGAGAGAGTGTGTCTGTGTGTTTGTCCACATCCTGCAGCCACAGAGCCCTCAGAAGAAATGACAAGCTTTTAAAAAGGAAAGCATATTTGCACCGCCAGTGATATCAGTCATAAAAAGACAACTAGCACCTCTCTCCAAATAAAAATGCAACTTTAATTTGTAAACCTGTAACAGTATGCAACATTCTAAGACTATAACAATTGGATTTAAAGTTGCACTAATATTTTTATAATACCAATGGATCAAATGACACATGAAATGTGTGTAATGTGGAAGGGGTTGCTTGTAGTAGACAAACTGGCAGAGAATTCTAATTCTAACCCCTGCACACCCTGCACTGGCTACTAGTGGCTGCTCTATCTTGCAGTAAAT
The DNA here is from genome assembly GCF_008692095.1 of Etheostoma spectabile. Taxonomy (NCBI): domain Eukaryota; kingdom Metazoa; phylum Chordata; class Actinopteri; order Perciformes; family Percidae; genus Etheostoma; species Etheostoma spectabile. Next base: position 473,694 of record NC_045748.1, on the reverse strand, counting down.
GGGTCAGGCCCTTCCTTTATCCAGGACATGATCAAACCCATACAGCGTATAAAACACGGACAGAGTCTCCGCAAGGTCACCCATAGGTTTCTGGAGAGCCAGATCCTGTCTAATCCAAAAATGACTTAACATGTTTAGTTCTGCTGTAAAGTTTTGGCCATTTTAACACGAGGTCTATGGATTGACTCCCTTTTGGAGCCCTATTCAAGGAAATACAGTCTTCTGGCACTTCTGCCCGTGTCAGCATCAGTTTTTAGCACCAAAGCATTCCACGCAACAAAAAGCACCGCTAAAAAAAAAACAGGAGTTTGGGAGTTCAGACGTCGACATGACTGTTGTTCGCCGACACAAAAGGGTAAGTTAAGTTTCCTGGTAACGTTGGCTAA
>NC_045748.1:473154-473298 GCF_008692095.1 Etheostoma spectabile | reverse complement strand
TGTTCGGGGCCCCGGTCACTATTTACTATACGCTAGCGTTGTATAAAGTAGCCTACATGAACTTTAGCAACCATGATTACACACCAACATGTGTGCTGTTTGTGTTCCAGAGCATTCACGCTTTGCAAAATCGCCGCCGCAGAC
>NC_045748.1:471393-473144 GCF_008692095.1 Etheostoma spectabile | reverse complement strand
GCGATGTCCGACCGGTGAGATATCTGGTTCTGACCTACTGGGCTTCGTATAATCTTTGAGAGTCACGGAGGGGCTTATGACAACGACTGGGATTCATCTGGGACAGCAGAGCCCGAGGGGACGGGGACACTGTCACAGGATGCAGAGGAAGAAGACAGGGATGTGTGGGAGGGTTTGATGCGCTACTTGAAAAGCTTAATAAAAACTTTTCTTTGATAAATTGTCTTTTTTTTTTTTCTTTGTGTGCAATATTGGAAACGACATAAAGCCCCTAATATGCCTTAATATTGAACAGTTGAAAAGTGAGAATAGTGCAGAGTAGATAATCTGTCGGTGTCTGGCTAGACTCTTGTTTGCTAAAAACGCAGTGATCCGACCAACCAGTAGCCTGCAGGTTTCCACGTCACCTTTTGGTATCGCCTCAGCTCGCTTGGAACCTCGACTGAGGTAGTACTAAAAAAAGTACCTGGTAGCAGGTCCCAGGGACTTTTTTTGTAATGGAAAACCAAAAAAGGCAAGTAGAGTCGAGGCGAGTCGAGTAGATACCACGCAGTGGAAAACCGCCATAAGCGTGCTTCTAATATCCTTCACTGGTCTCTGTCCAGAGCAATGGGATCTGTTGGTCCATTTCTTTAAATTACAATGTTTCCTTTCCTGACTGCACTTTGGCCCATTAAGATAAATAAATAAATAAATAAAAATTTAAAAAAACTCTCTCTATTGCTTACTGTTTCTAAGCAGTTCAGCATGTTTAATGTAGTTGTACTTGCATGATTCATTTTTTGGGGTTGGAGCCACATGGTTGAATGCACTCATAGTAAGTCTCGCTCAACTGTATATTGTGAATGTGCAGTTGAATGACAATAAAGTCTGTCTAAATCTAATCAGGAGAGTTGGTTTCTATTTTTGGTGATATAACTCAACTTTAACACACTCCTAATCTGAAACATTTCTCCTGTTGCTACCCCTTAGCCTCAATAAAGAAAAAAAACAACAACACTCAGGTTAACAGGCGGCCGGCTGTTTTTTTTTTTGGGTGGTAGGTTTTCAGGAAGTGTATGGGAGGAGAGATGGGGAATGTATGCTGGGTGGTAAATAATTAAACACAATGGACTTTCACACCTGTAGCCCATGCGCACAATGTAAATGAAGGAGTGTGCCCTTTCACTGGCCTTCCTGTGTTACGGAGAGCTTTTAACCATTTAGGTTTTGGTATTTCTAACCTGCTGCGTGCATGACATTTAACCACTAGTGTGTTTTATTTTAAACACATGCAGATAATGTCCTTAACATGTCTGCACAGCAGAGGAAAGTTCTTAATGCCACAAAACGTGACTTTGATATGACTGGAGCCCATCATTGCAGCGTTTTCTACACCGCAGGTTTTATTCATGTACTGCAACAAGCTTTTTTGTTGCACCAATGCATGGCATCAATCCCTATTGTCAGCGTGTACTTAATACTATAGTTAAGTACAGGTTTTACTTTGGACCAGCCCTTAGCTAAAGTTTAAGACTGCCGGTGACATCGGTGTGTCTGATATAGGCGGGCCAGAGGCGAGCTTCACCAATCACATCGGTTGGTCTGATAAAGGCGGGCCAGAGGCGAGCTGCACCAATCACATCGGTGTGTCTGATATAGGCGGGGCCAGAGGCCAGCTGCACCAATCACATCGGTGTGTCTGATATAGGCAGGCCAGAGGCGAGCTGCACCAATCACATCGGTGTATCTGATATAGGCGGGGCCAGAGG
>NC_045748.1:471110-471374 GCF_008692095.1 Etheostoma spectabile | reverse complement strand
CGGTGTATCTGATATAGGCGGGCCAGAGGCGAGCTGCACCAATCACATCGGTGTATCTTATATAGGCGGGGCCAGAGGCCAGCTGCACCAATCACATCGGTGTATCTGACATAGGCGGGGCCAGAGGCGAGCAAAACAGATGACGACAGTACAGCTGGGCGATATAGACAAAATCAAATATCACGATATTCTTCACCAAATACCTTGATGTCGATATTGCGATGATTTTGTATGGTTGACTATTGGTGCTTTAACAAAATGTTA
>NC_045748.1:470996-471100 GCF_008692095.1 Etheostoma spectabile | reverse complement strand
GAGATTTTTGATAAATATTCTCCAGAAATGATTTAATAACTTAGGGGGTAAAGGTAAATAACAGAACAGCTAGAACAGTCTGGTAAGTTCAGAAAATGACATCA
>NC_045748.1:456143-470986 GCF_008692095.1 Etheostoma spectabile | reverse complement strand
ATGCAGCCTGTAAAACCAGGTAAAGACAACACTTACCATATTACGATATGGGGGGAATTTTTGGGTCTCTGTAAATTAGAGTGTGTTACAAGTCTTGTCCTACTCTATCTAAATATCTTATAATTTGAAACTATAGATAGAACTGAACTGAATTAAAGAGTATAGGGTACTATTGTTACATTTATAGCCGTCACACTGACTCATACAAACAAACCCATAGACATATGTCACATGATTTGTCAGGTAATAGGAATTGCCAGGTGAAGACAGCTTTGGTGAATGGCGTCCTGCATTATCAGTGCTCCTTTCACTCATCTTCTCTGGTGTTATTAAGTTCAAAAACTATTATGAGCATTTTTAGTCAATGCATTAGGGAACATGATGGCCTGCACCCACGGTCTGATGCATACGTGTTGCCATGGTTACCAAGTGATCTTCTATATCATGGTTTATACAGACCGTGTATGAAAGTGGTTCTCCCACAGCCCTATCAGCTTGGGATTGTTCAATAGTATTTCACTGTGAGAAACCACTTTGGTGCACATGAAGAAAAAAAAAACTAAATCCGAAGTTCCATGAGACTAACAGCACCTAAATTATTATCCCTTTTAGTAACAACACACAATCCTCTTCACCAGACCTAATCATTAGCCTGACAGAATGGTCAAAATAAACATATGAGTGGTTCCTCAGTGCCAATACACAGAGGCTGCCAACAATGGGAAAAATCAGGTAAGCTCATAAAAACACACACACACACACACACACACACACGCACGCACGCACGCAGACACGCACGATTTCAAAAACAATCCTTAACTCAGAGTGGCGTCGTTTTCAAGGAAATAAGTTAAATTGGTCAAGTCAACTGAGCCCAATCCAATCAAACTGCAGTCTATTTCACTAGTCAGCCCGAGTAGATTTTATGCAAATGCAGGAGTTAAGCAGTACAAGAAGCTTCACTTGACCTACATAGCTCTTCCACAATTCCTTCCCCAATAGAGAGGAAGAGATCACAGGAAGCTGGAAGCGAGGGGACAGGCCCTATTAACCACCACCGCACAGGAATAAGGCAGTGCACTGTGGGTAGAGGGAATAGGACAACAAAGGAGAGAGGTGCTTGTGGAGCGATAAAGACAGAGAGAGTACATGAGACTGTGTTGGATGTGGTCCAGCATTCAGCACTCATACAAGAGAGTTCAAAAATCAGAACATGCAGCAAGAAAATGGGGATAGAGTGAAAATATTTTGGGGAAATCTAGAGGAAGAGTTAATGAGCTGCTTTGGTACTGACGTGCGTACATGGAACATTCATTTTCAGCCAAGTTCCTCATAAAAATGGTTAAAAAGAGCGCTTAAAAAAACCCAATCCCAGACCAGAACGCTGAGCTGAGGCCATTCTCGGAGGCTGCTCTCATACAGAAACAGCGCTGAACAAAAATTCCGCACAAATTATACAGGCCAGGCCAAGCCTCGATGCTTTTGTAATTGCCAGCGCTGCCCTGCCCAGAAAAGAGAAGAAGAAAGAATCTAAGCCTTGTTGACCAAGAAGACTAGACTGACAACAAAAGTAGAAAATGTTTGGTTTGCGATGACAAAAGATGTGGATGTGTTCATGTCTTATGGCCACGCTCGGTGGTAGTCTGCATGCAATAAAAGGAACACACACAAGCAGGTAGCATGGGTTAGGCTTACGCACACAAGTCACCAGTCTAAATATCAGTCATGATGAAGTCATGATCTGCAGGCAAACATCAAACCCACAGAACCCTCTTTTAAATTCTAGTCATGTTTCCAGAGTTTCTATGGATACCAAAAATACAATGCTGGAAGATAAGACATCTACAAACTCCCATTTTAGGTAATGGCACAGCAATAAGAATTATGACATGGGTGTTTTGGGTTTGGGTGTGTACTGAGTGGAGGCTACAACTGCCAATATGATAGTTAATAGAGTTCTAGTCCCCATATTATCAAAGCCATTAGGGCTGCAACTAACGCTTACTTTAATACTCAATTAATCTATTGATTATTTTAGTTGTTTGGTCTATAAAATGTCAGAAAATGGTGACAAATGTCAACCAGTGTGCAAGACGTCCTCAAATGTCTTGTTTTGTCCACAACTCAAAGATATTCAGTAAGGGTGTGACGAGATCACAATCCTTTGTGTGGCAACATTTTGTTTTTTTGTTGTTTGTTTGCACAGTTTTGAGAGAGCAGTACTTTGGTTATTGATACCTTACGTTTGCATTTAAAATGTTATTTTCTGTTATTTACACATTCATTTATTTATACTGTTTATTTTTTTATGTTCGGTTTTGGAAAGGAGTTAGATTTCTCGTGTGAAATTGTACAGGGCAGAAGCCAGTTGGTAGAGTTATACAAAACATTTGCAGTGGTTGCACGTCCTTTGCAAAAAAATAAATAACATCTCACTTAATAGTTGATTTCAAAATGCACCTAAATGTTTTGCATTTTGTGATTTTTCAGTTAAATAAAAAAACTATTTTCCATCATATATTTCATCGAGGATTTCTTAAATTTTTTTTAAAAATCTGTCTCGTCTAGTTCTCGTGAACCCAATCTCGTGATGTGTCTCGTCTCGTGGAGTAAGCGTCTCGTCACACCCCTAATATTCAGTATACTGTCACAGAGGAAGGAAGAAACCAGAGCATACTCACATTTAAAAACATGGAACCACAACATTTCTTTTCATAATAAAAAAAGGACTCAAACTGATTAAAAGCGATTATTTAAAGTTGGCGAATAATTTAATAGTTGACAACGGGCCAAAGCAATTAATCTTTGCAGATCTCAAAGCTATACTTTAAAATCATACTATACTTTACTTTGAAAAATATAAACAGTTTTTTCCATCTAACAAAAACAATGTTGTCTAAATATGTGTTGTCTAAATGCAAGAATGTAAAACAATGTAAAATAAAAAATAAGTATTGAAAGTACAAATAAGCAGTATACACAAAGTATATCCAGCCCTGCGCAGTACAAATGTAATATAGTTTCAATGATGTGATGAGCAGAATCTTTCTATTTGCTACTCACTGTTTCCACATGATACAATCTTGAGTGGCCTCAGTTTGGTGGCCCTGTTGTAAGAGGTGGGAGTGGGATTTACTTAGAGAGCAGAGGATTATACTGGAGCAGACCAGGTCCAGGAAACAGAACTGCAGGCCAACGTCTGAGAGGTTAGACTGAAGAGCTGCCAAAAGGCTCAAAATATTCTGAATTGGAAGCGATGTGGTGCTTTGTAAATCACAAAAGTCTAGGGGAGGACTGTGATGTAACTGAACGCATAACACATTTCCTCTTTGGCAGACAGAGCACAGCAGGCTAAGAGGAAGGGCGAGGGATGACACGGGCCTAGCCTGGACTCCCACCCAGGATGCTGTGGTTCCATGCTCCACACCCTGAGCATCCTGAACCACCGCAATAGTCCCAACATGATGTATAGTGTAAAAGATCATTCAAGTCACTGGCTGAGATCTTTGGCTATCAAGAGGGCAACATACACACACACCATGCTGAAAATAATGCCGGGCTGATCCAGAGCAGAATGTGAAAGCAGCCTTGAGCAGAAATCTCAAAATTAATAACAGACATTCTCTGATATCTAATTAATCCCCGAAACTGATGAAACAGGGGCTAATTGCAGCAAGACCTTTGCCAAACAAGCACCAGATATCAGATTATGATTGCAAGATAACTGTGATGCCCAAAGCACACCACATTATCATTGAATTATGATTTTAGGAGCAGACCTGGTAATATCTCAGCTTTGGCCAAAAACACAGATGAATTCAACTGTAAAAGAAGCAATACATGATTTCCTCAAAGTTTGGGATAGGTCGGAGCAGGCTCAAATCCCCCCCCCCCCGAGCCAGATCCTGAGAGCTGGATACAGCCTTGATGAGATTGTTCAGTCAACAGGGTTGGAAGTGGCTGTGTAAAAACACACTTTTCATCCACTTAGGCATAGAGGCCTGAGAGCAGGTCAAGTGATGGGATGTGGAGCTTTAGAGTAGCGGTGACTCATCCCAATGCATTAATATAACTGAGGCTTAACCATGGGGTGGAAATACTGCTTAAATCCTTAAAAATCACAGGTGACCGGTGTGCACTGGCTTGCTTAAAGAACAAAAAGTGGCAGATGTACAGAGACGAAAACAACAATAACAGAGCTCTTCCTGTGTGAGGCTTGACTACTAAATTTAGATCAGAGGGAAACAGATCAGATGTAAATAGACAAGTGAAACATATCCTCACATTGGAGAAGCTAAAACCAGCTATTTTGTGGGCATTGGACTATTTATTGATATTAGTTGATAATCAGAATGGTTTGACTGATTTTCTCTCACCTTCTTGCCCATGGAGCCCGTCTTGGAGAGGCAGGACTTTGCGAGGGAAAGGTAACCACCGATGACCTCAATTTCCTCTGCAGCGGGGTAGCGTTTCTTCAGCAAGGAGCCCAGCTGAGCGTACGGAGCCTGTGGGGGCGTGGACCCCGGAGACGGCTCGCTTGAGGCTTCCTGCCGGGGCTCAGGTGAGCTTGGCTGGCCCTCGGCCTCCAACCTACGTTTAGGGACCACGGTGAAGGTGTTCCCCTTTCTTCTCTGCGCCATGGGGCTGGGAGCGGAGACACGCTGCAGGGGGTCCACATCAATGTCGTCTATGTTTGTTACAGGTAGCTGATCCACGGGATGTTGTTCTGGAGCAGGGGATGGGGTAGAAGGGGCAGGAGACGGGGCTGGAGAGTCTGAAGGAACCGGAGAGAAGGAGGGTGAAGATGAGACAGCCGGAGAAGAGTGGAGTGAAGGCAGAGCAGGTGGAGAGTAAGGAGTTGGGATTAGAGCAGGGGATGGAGACACAGGTTCCGAGGTCGGATGAGTCGCAGGACTTGTGGCAACAGAAGGAGATGGTTCAGGCTGGGAGAGCCTCACGGGCGTCTCGAATTCCTTCTCTTGCAGTTTCTCCTCATTCCTCTTTGAGGGTGTCAAGGTGGGTGTAGGGGCGTGGGTGGTTGGCACTCCTGGCGTGTGCACCTCTGCCACTCTGTGGGAAGGGGAAGACTTGATGGGGCTGGGCGGTGCTTGGCTGCCTATTGCAGATGAGGCAGCAACACGGCGCTTGGGGATCACTGTGAAGGAGTTGCGGGACTGCAGGCGCAGGTTTGCAAGGGCCCGTGCCTGGGTGTCCCCGTCAGGAATTCGAGTGAGGTCTGGCTTCGGTGAAGGACGGATCTCAAAGTCAGAAGAGGAGCGCGACACCTTGAACGAGATGGGGCTTGAGGGGGGCTCGGCACGGACGCGACGGGTCTCTGGAGAGCATGGCACCTTGGGTTTGGGTGGCACCTCAGAGCTTTCCCAGTCTCTCTCTCTGATGGACTTGGTTTGCACCCTGTCTGGCTCATCCCCAGGGGTGACAGCTGCACCATGGCCTCCACTCTCTTCAAACCGCTGACGGAAGGAAGACACAGGCTGAGGGGTCCCTGCAGAGCGTTGGGGGCTGCCCAGCTCAGAGACAACAGGCTGTGGCCTTAGTTTGGAAGACAATGGACTCTGGAAGACAGGCGAAGATGGCTGGCTGCTGCCCGGGCTGCTGAGTGACGGTCCTGGCCTGGCCTTTGGCACCAGATCTGGCTGTGGCCTGGACCAGAGTCTTGGCCTGCTGCTGGCACTACAATCCAGGTCCAGCAGGTTCTCTGTGCTGTGGGACTTCTTCTGCAGCTTCCCGTAGTTGCTGTCAAACTTCTGCAGCATCCGGCTTACCCTGCCTTGGCCCTCACCTGTCTCGTATGATGAGGCCTCATGATCAGGGCGGCCCAGGGTGCTCAAGTTCTCCTCACTCTTGCTTAACGTGGTGTCATAAATGACCACTTCCTTGGCTCTTATCTCAGTAACAGCACTCCCTCTCCGGTCCAGGAGGTCGTTCAGAGAGCTGTAACTACTCACACCGTTCTGCTGCCATTTGGACCCGGTGTTTAACCCACCAGCTTCCGGAAAGTAATCCGGGTCAGACTCAATTATGATAATATTGTCTGCGCGGATAGTCCGTATACCGGGTACACTGCCATACAGCTCCAAGATGTGCTGGACAGGACGAGAAGCGTTATCTCGGTCCTGTCGCCGCCTCCGCTCCTTCTCCAGTTTAATGAATGGGTTCTCCTCCAGCGGGCCCAGACTTTCCTGTAGCACCAGGCTCTCATGTCTGTCGTCCTCCCTCGGTGTCGTCCTCTCAGCGTCCGTCGGCCGTGGCTCTTTGTTGTTTGTGAAGTGTTGACTGGCTGTGGTGATGGTGTAGCTCCGCCCGGACCCACAGCTCGGTCCGCTGCTGCTGCTGCTGCTGCTGCTGCCGTTCACATTTCCCGTCGTCTCGCCGTTAGCCCGCTGCGAACCCGCACCGCCGGGGCTTGTCTCCGCTGCACCGGCTCCTCCAGACCCGCCACCCTTCGCCTTCCTCCTCTCCAATATCTCTCGCTTCCAGGCCGGCATCCTCGGGCTCTCTTGCCCAGGCTCTTGGCGGAGGACGCGTACCTCTCCTCCGCCAGACATTGCGGAGTGTTGTTTAGAGGGGATGAAGAGGAGAGAGGCAGGCTCTGAGGCGATTTTGCCGCGGTCCGGTGCGGCTATAAAACCTGTATCCGGCTCTGACTCTACCCGCAGCACTATTCACCGCACACGCAAACACATCCCTATCGTCTATTTTTCTCTCTCCTCTTCCTCTGCTTTCTCACTCTGACTGCCTCTCTCCACACAATCCTTGACCACGGCCCCGCCCATCCGCAGCAGCACGAGCGGCTTTGGCATTCCCACCCGCTTCTTGATTGGTCGTTATTGGCTTCAGATACGCCCCATTCCTTTATTTAGAACGTCACACACTGACGCAAACCACTCCCGTTTCTATTGTTGACTGGGCAAGGAAGAGCTATCAATCAAAAGTGTTGCGTTCAGGTTCAATCCACCCCTTACCTTTTATGCTAAAGCCGATTTAATACTGTCAGTGGATATATATTAAATTGAGTGATGAAATATAAGATAGATTTGTAGGCCTACTAGTTGTTTAATTACAATCCTAACCACGCCGCGAGACTTGTAGCCTAAGACTAGGTCCACATAAAAAAAACTTAGTGCTAAAATCCAAGGAATGTAATGTCTTTTTGTGCTTTATTTTTGTTGCACTTTACTACCTGTGGTTTGCCAATTCTGTTCAAAATTGATTGTCTTTTGTAGTCTTTGTAAAGTTTTCCTTCTACACCTGCATACCCCTAGGTTCAGTGTATAGGGATCCTGTAGCCCTGAATTGTTTTTGTTCGGATGTGATATCTAGACATTCAGCATTAACGGGTGATGCCACCTGTCGATAATCCGGCTGCAGTTAACACATGAGCTGAGAAGTATCCTGCTGCACATGAATCAGCACTAAGAGGGCTATTCTTGGGTACTACAAGCGATTACTGTAGCTCATCAAACATTTATCACCGAGCCATAATTAAGAACAGCAATTGCTGTTAAGGCTTTATAGAGCACAGGGGGAGAAGTAATCGAATGCATAGTCAAAGTGTAGTCTACCTTTGTCCGCTCGTAAAAGTCAAATTGAAAGTAATTAAAGCACAGCTGGTGTAAATCACGTCATCTGTAATTTTCTGAGAATTTGAATGGTGACTTTTTTTTTTAAAATAAATTTGACAGTTTTAATCTGTAAAATGCCCTTGGCAAAACAACCCATTGATTTTTAGACTTAATCCATCACTGAAGATGTCCACATGCAATAATAATGCTGCTTATCGTTCATAGAACCCTAATAAAACTACTGGATGCATATTATTATGTATGATTTTCACCCAGGGCCGAATATACTCTAAAACACACGCAGGACACATACACATTTTTTTGAAAGGTATGTTTTGGAAACATGTTTGTAGATTCGCTAAATCACACACGGTTTAACTTGCAAAAAGATGATAGATGTCTGGTCCTTTACATTGTGGTGTACACGTCCACATAAAAGGCCAGCAGCGCCTCCTTGTGGCTAGGGGACCAAGGGCCGGTAACACATAACTTCTCTCAGACCCTTAAATATTCATTACACGGCATTGGATAAATGTTGATGTTTATTTACATGTACAGTATATACAAATGACAATACGGGTGCCATAACAAGAAAATAAGAACATAAATAAAATTTGGTGAATTCCTTACCAGAATCAAATACATCTTACTTACACATAATTTCACATCGGGAATTACCTTCAAATGAAGCCCTAAATACGTGCAGTAAATACATAAGGTACGATCAAACTCAGATCCTATACATTACATATTGTACAAATAAACAGCAAGAGTCAGTGAAGATGTGTACTCACAATTGACTGCTGGTGGAAAATCACACTCAGTTCTTTTACAAGGGGTGAGACTGGGAGCTGACAATGGTGTAAACACTCCCTGTAACAGGCAACCAAGTGAGACAAATGATGATAGTAATAAACCTAATTGTGCAGGCAATCAATGTCTTCTTCGGGGGGGGGGGGGGGGGGGGGGGGGGAAGCTCTGTTACCCAAGACAGTTGGCCAAATTTGTGCCTAGGGCATTACAGCCTTTCAATTTCAACATTTGTTGTGTTCCCATGTGCATTAAAACATAACTCTGGCATTTATTTTTCTCATGGCTCATTTATCTATCGACTGCACATTGTAAAAGGCACACCATGTCCCAAGAACACATTTACTGCCTGGCCTCTTTGTATTCCTAAAAGTACCAAAAACTTACAGCCATAATTCCCCCATATGAAAATGAAAAGGGGCCCAGGTACAAACTGATTCCCTGGTATTCATTGTATTCAAGTGGATTCCATTCAGTCTCCAGAATCAACTCAATGTTCACTATAGCAACGGGAACCATTAAGTATTTTTTACTAGGGCTGGGTACCGCCAATGATTTCCCAAGTCGATATGATTCCCATTCACAATATCCCGACTAGGCCTGCACGATTAATCTTTATAAAACTGCGATCTCAATTCATTGTTTATTTTTTAAATAACAGATTCTTTTCTTAATTTAATTTTTTTCAAAATATTTTAATGAATTGATTCTCATTTAATATAACGAGCCGACTGCATCACAGAGGCTACGACTTTCTTCTGTGAGTTTTAAACAGACTGTATAAAATAGGTTTTAACGCTCTCCCTTCTCTTCATTGAGCCTATGTTTACAGGCTTGTGGTGATGAACAATGGGCTATAGGTGCCAAAAAAATCTGTTTGGTACTACCAAATTGTTTTGATTTGTCATGGTCAAAAAAAATCATGGTAGAGAATCGTGATAATTGTACAAGCAAGAAGCAACCCTCACATATTTCTTTTTTTATAACGCATCAGGTTAATGTTTAAATGAAGATTCCCCACATCCATGGTGAAAATGCATATCAATTCAGGGATTTTATGAATCACCCAAACAAAGGTCGATTTTAATTGGAGAATCGATTATTTTAACCCAGCCCTACTTTTTACACTACATGGCCAAAAGGACGTGGTCACCCTTATTTTTCTCATACATGATTGATCGAATTCCAAATCCATGGTACAACTACAACAGCCTCCACTCTTCTGGAAAGAGAAATACTGCATTAGAACTTATAAATAATTATTAGAAACACAAATGTATACAAATCTGGTGATACCTGTAACATGTGTAAAAAAAAAAAAAAAAAAAGGTAGCAATGAGCCCAAAGAGAAATAACACTATTGTTATGCTTTAAATCTCTATTGGCAGAGGAAAATTGTCTCTCTATGTTCCTGTGTTCGATGGGAAAGCCCAACCGCTAGCCGCCTCCCCTCAGTTGACGCGGCACGCCCGTATCATCAGCAGCTGCAGCAGGATGAACAGCGGCGAGACGATGAGGCCGAACCACAGGTCTCTGGCTTGCTCCTGCTCCGCCAGCTTCTGACACAGCAGCACCTCGCACACCAGCTTGAGGCTGAGCACCGTCAGCACCCAGAGGAGCCGCAGCACGGCGAGGCGCTTCTCGTTCTCTTGGTAAAGACGGATTGACACAATGGCCGTAAAATAGGTGCTGAGGCCATCTGCGGCAAACAGCGGGACGAACACCAGCCACCAGCTCAACGTAGGGGTGAACATGTCAGCTCGCAGAGCCACCAGCATGCTGAAGACTAGCAAAGCTAGCAGGTGGAGGAAGAGTTCAAAGGTGGCGAAGCCCAGCCACTGGACCAGTTCCCTCAGGGAGAACAGCATGGCTGAGGACAGCAGGGTCCTTCAACCAGGGACCGACTGAGTGGGGAAGGCTGAGTCACGCACTAGGCAGCCCTGGTTAGGGGCCAAAGTGCCCCAGAGTTAGGCTGGCAGAGGGTGGAGGTGAGAAGTCACTGACTATGCCTGGGGCAGGAATGCTGAGGGACTACAGAGATGATCCACCTTACTCTTGGCTACATCTTCAAATCCACTCTGAGAAGGATGATAGGGGAGGTGACTGCAGGAAGTGCTCCCAGTCTCTGGAAAGCCTCCCTTATGTATGATAAAGAAAACACAACATTAATAAAGAGGATACGGTGTGCTAGAAAACGAATAGACATATATGCCCACACATTGCCTGTAACGTAGAGCAGACAGGGCCCAAATTACATATCTCTGAAATAGTGTACAGCTAACGTTAGCGTGATTCCAGCTATCTTTCTCCATTATTTCCTCACATTGTCAGTTCCATATACAGACTGATAAAACTGTAAGATACCGGCTCATACTGGCAGATGGAGTTTAAATGCCACGCAGTGTAATATTAACGTTACAAAATCAAGTCGAACTGATATTACAATCACATCGATGATAAAGGCAGCCGATGCTTGCACTACAATGTAAGCTAACACTCAGCCAGTCAAATATGATAGACACCATCTAATTACTAGCACAGCGGACGTACAGGCTTATACAAAATGTATTTTACTGTGACCACACGTTATTTTACCTTAATAACAGTGTGGCGTTTTCTCCTCCATCCAGCTAGACGCGAAACTGTCAGTACACAAGGCTAACAAACCCTTAGCATCCCAGTTTCTTTTTTTTTTCCTTTGCCTGCTAAGAAATCTCGCGAGAAGAGCAATGCTTTATCTTCTTCTTCTGTTTAAGTGGTGGGCTACAGACCAATGTTTAAAGTGCATGTCTCCACTTGTTGTACCGGAGTGTACATGACTTTAACCCTCATGTTCCACCTATATCAATGCTCTTTTTAATTACAAAAAATACCATGATGGATTCCACACAACGCTCTTTGGTACGGAAGAGGATTAGGGCCACTGATGAAAAATGTATGTGAGTTCTGACTTACTTCTCAGAATTCTGAGAAAAAGGTCAGAATTCTGAGATTAAAGTCAGAATTCTGAGAATAAATTCAGAATTCTGAGAATAAAGTCAGAATTCTGACTTTAATCTCAGAATTAAAAAGAGTCAGAATTCTGAGAATAAAGTCAGAATAAATTGAAATTCTGAAAAAAAGGCAAAATTCTGAGAAAAAATACAGAATTCATCAGAATTCTGACTTTATTCTCTAAGAACAAAGTCAGAACTCACATAAAAGTTTCACCAGTGGCCCTAATCCTCTTCCATACTTTGGCAAGTACAAATCTCTTCTTTTATACTATTTTTTTCTTCAAACGCTATAAAATTGAACAAGACACAGTGTCTTGTTCAATTTTATAACATTTGAAGAAAAAAAAATCAAGCGCTTTTGAAATAGTATTGAATAAAAGTTGACATATTCCAGTCTGTGATTATTCATCAATATACCGGTACACTCCTTTAATTTTTGTCTAAATACTACCTAATTTCTGCTTTTCTAACTCAAACCTTAGGTATAATTTCCTATAAATGAGGTTTATTGACCATGAATTCCAAAAATAACTGTAAAACTAAAGTTATTAAGTTAGTGTTACATAGTGTTCAAAAAAAATTTGGAAACAAAAGTGTTGAAAAAACGGAAAAAAATGTAAGAAAAGTTAAAAACATCAACAGCAAAAGTGTTGACTTTCAATTTTAACTGAAAGACAACACAAGGGTTAAACAACCATAAAAACAACAACAAATGACAATTATTAAATAAGTTATATTCTGGATAATAAACCTGTTTTATTTAAATAAAACCCTTTAGGTTGTCCTTGTCTTCCCCTGTCTCTAACAATCATTTGATGCTCCACTCCCTTCCCATAACCACCACCCTGTCCTTCAATCTAATCCTTCCTACAACCTTTCATGACATTTAACAGTTACAGTTACAAGGCTCACGTGTATTCACTGCTGTCCTTTTCATCATAAAGTAGCACTGAGTCCTGTGTGTGCTAACATTACAGCAGAAACTGAAGGCTATTTTCTTTGCTACATTCACCTCCATGACTTCTTACTTGACAGACTTTTGATATTGAAATAATGTCTAGGAAAACTCCACCCTTATCGTCATTATTCCAGAGTTCTTGCCGAGATCTCCTTATTCAATGATGAACTGTTGATTTTGTTTTCTTACTTCCCAAAACCATTGGATTGACCTGATTTCATACGTTGGATTGTAGCTGGAGACTCTGAACTTTTCATTACTTTATATGTTCTGACGTCCCCATACCCACTGCAGATTATCGCTAGTTCTGCTGAAAGATTCAACCCGGATTGTACGGTGGTCGAAAAGACAAGTTTTGGTTCATTAGCAATTCTTTTCCTTTTTTGTTATCTGTTTGTGTTTCAAGAGTACCATCTGGAATACCCACCAAACACTGTATGTTTTTGGTTACATTGATGTAACAACAATGAAATCATTTCTAGGCGCTAGTTTGTTCAAAGGTGCCATGGCATGAAAATTTCACTTTATAAGGTTTTTAACATTAATTTGAGTTCCACCAGCCTGCCTACGGTCCCCCAGTGGCTAGAAATAGAGATAGGTGTAAACCTGGTATAAACTGGGAATCCTGCTCTGCCTTTGAGAAAATAAAAGCTCAGATGTGCCGATCTGGAATCTTGCCCCTTATGAGGTCATAAGGAGCAAGGTTACCGCTCCTTTCTCTGCTTTGCCCGCCCAGAGAATTTGGCCCAACCATGAGAGAGAGACATCGCGGCTTTCAACTGAGCAAAGTGGCAGTTGGTCAAGGCCACTCCCCTCAAAAGATACAGACTCAGAAATGACACATAGTAAGTAAAGCTCATTGTGGGACGGGCTCTTTTTCTTGTATCTTCAGATACAGTATTGGAGTACTACTAAGGGTTTTATAACAGAGACTTCAGATATAGTATTAGGGGACCACCAAAGTCTTTATAACAGAGACTTCAGATACAGTATTAGGGGACCACTAAGGTCCATATGAAAGCAGCCAAAGACCACATGCAATGGGACCTTCACTAGACTCTGACTCCAGGCAGTAGGTGGCGGTAGAGCTCCCTCACGTCGCCCCACAACGTCGGCTAAAACCAAAGAAGAAGCAGCGTAGTTGTAGTTGACCAAAGTGTGGAGAAGTCGCACGGACTCTCGCATTCACAGGTAAGTACACTGGCTTTATGTAGCATTTATTCCGTTTTTAATTCACATTTCTGGACTAATATCACAGATATGAGACAGTAGTAACAGTGGGTCGTGGCTATAACCGTCCCCGTACATTGCACAGTTTGTATAAAGGTATTTCCCCTGCCAAGGTGAAAAATGACATAATTTAATAATAACTTGCTCTTGTGCTCTGGTTTAATAGCACACGAGCAGTTTGGCAGTGAAAATGTAAAAAGGTAAAAACCCGTGTGTGTTTAAAGGCAACTTGTTAGTAGTGTGGTTTAAGGTAACGTTACAGTAGGCTACGTCTAGTTAAAGCTCGCGCCAATGTCTATCAGAAATGCATTGTCATCTTTAAGTTGCAGCTTATTGTTGATTTATTGCTGCCACTTCGCTTCATATCCGAGGTTATACGTTCACGGTCTTCAAAAATGACAACAAGGCCAAAATCAGATTATGTTAGCATTGCAGGTCCCAATGTCAAAACACGGTATAATTTATATTATTGAATTATTGCGCAGCCATATGGTCCCTTACTTAAAATATATTCATAAGCTAAAAAAAAAAAAAAAAGGGTTTTCCTACTGTAAATGTTTTTTTAAAAGTGCATGTCCACGGGTGCATGGAGAAAAAACCGTGTGAAACATTGCTCATGTAAGGTTCCCCATTTAATAGAAAAGCTGCAGTCTGCTTCTTCTGCAGTGGGACAGGGCCAAGCTGCTGTTTGGAGAAGCAGCATCACGCATGCCTGCTCTGAGCTGGAGAAGAATGTGAGAGTGGTATTCTGACTCTGCTCGAGGTCTAAAGTCAGACCAGAACCTGATCTGCTTCCTGTGTTCCTGTCCGTGTTCTAACTCGAATGGTCTCTCTGTTTCAGAGTGAAGATGCAGACACCAGCCGAGTCCATCATCCACAGCGGCTATTTCCACCCAACACTCCGATACTGGCAGACCTGCGTCGCCGATCTAAGACCTGACAATCTCATCTACCCCATCTTCATCACGTAAATGAAATGTTTCCTACACATGTATCCAAACTCTAGGGATGGGAATCAACAGACGCCTCCCGATTTGATATCATCACAATACTTATGCTACGATACGATATTATTGCGATTTAAAACATATTGCAATATTCTGCAATATATTGCAATTTATAACTTCTAATTTTTCCCAATTTCAAATAATGTCACCAAAAGGAAACTCTGTCAACATCTGTTTCATCTAAAAAGAAACATTTCTCTGTTTGTTAATCTCACTACAATTTTTATTGCTGCAAAATGGGATTGTCAAGCAGACA
>NC_045748.1:453231-456133 GCF_008692095.1 Etheostoma spectabile | reverse complement strand
CACATATATAATAAAAGATTGATACTTGGCGCCTGAGTATTGATATAGTAATGCCAGGGAAAATATAGCAATACTAGGCTGCATCCATTTTTTTCCAATCACATGAAAGGGCAAATCAAAACAAGTGTAGGCTACAGGAGTTTGACTGATGCCGCAGCAACCATGGACAACGTGGAAGATAGTGGAATATAGTTCAATATTTGTGACGTTGAACTTAAATGGACTATCTTGGTTCTTTGTCACTCTCTCCTACAGAGACGGTGCAGATGCAGTGGAGCCCATTGGCAGCCTGCCGGGACAGGCCAGGTAAGAGTCACAGCAACAAATCTTCTGACATCATAGCCATCCCATAACTGCAAGATTTAAGACTTTATAACAAAAAAGCACCTGTTTTTGTTAGCAATGTAGAGAAGAGCTCATGAAAAAGAACACATTTTTGACTAAAGTGGCCTTTTAAGAAAAAACACACACAGGAGGGTCATCCTGCAGCAGGGAACCCTCTGAGGGTGTTGTCTTCAGATAAAAGCAGGGAGGCAGGGTGGACCCAGAGCCAAACACTGGACCTGGACCAAGATAAGATAAGAAGAGAATCCGTTAGACCTTTTATTCTCCGTTTTGTGTGCTTCTGAATTCCAAGACACAGGGACTGAACTGCACACGGTTGTTGAAGTTCCTGTTAGAAATGTTAACTGTTGTGTCAGTGCTTAGAATTATATAATTTTCCTCAGATCTTAATCGTTGCCTACTTAGTCCTTCTTGAATAAAACTTGATATGGAGCATCATTTGTATTGGGATTTCAGGCATTCCCTGAAAGCCCTTTTTGTGTTATGATGTTATATTCACATCATATGTATTCTCATCCAAAGATACGGCGTGAACAAGCTGGAGGGCATGTTGCGGCCGCTTGTGGACAACGGCTTGAAATGTGTGCTGATATTTGGTGTCCCTGCAAAAATAGAAAAGGTATGTAAAACAAAAAGAGTGAAAAGAAACATATAAATTAAAAGAGTGAAAAGAAACATTATGTAAAACAAAAAGCGTGAAAAGAAACATGTAAAACAAAAAGAGTAAAAAGAAACTTTATGTAAAACAAAATGAGTAAAAAGAAACTTCATGTAAAAGAAAAAGAGTGAAAGGAAACATGTTACACACACGGGCTTACAGTCTTGTATTTGCCTTTATTACTGCTTATACATATCTTATATTGGGAGTGGCAGTAGCTCAGTCCGTAGGGAGTTGGATTTGGAACCGGAGGGTCGTTGGTCCAAGTCCACTTACAGGCACTGCCACAGTGCTGATAGTGCATGTATAGGACCAGAACATGTGTGTGTATTTCAGGCCTTTGTGTATTAAAAAGAAAGTGTAAATTGAAATTTCCCCATAAAGAGCATAAGAAAAAAAATTATATATCTAATATGTCTTTTCATGTGTCAAGTTCTCGTTAAATGGGCAAATGTGCAGCTTTTTAATTCACCCTTTCCTTGTAAATATAACTTGAAGCAATAGTAAAATGCTTTCCAAATGGAAAATAATGAAGTTACAGTATATTATTAAGATGAAGATTTTTATCTCAGGGAACATAGCGAGATAGAAGATAGCGAGTGAGTGCAGAAAAGTTCAGAAACATGGGAATGTTGCTCTAAATACCTATTTTGAAATGTAGTTATCTTTGTCTGTACCTCTCAATTCTGCCTGTTTTGTTTTTATATCTTAATAATAGACTTACAGATATGCACATTATAATCTTTTAATTTGGCGCTTAGGCCATGCACTGTAATAGAGCTTCAAAGTAAATCCATTTTAATTAAATGTAAGAGCAGCAGATACAGAACTACTCTTTGTAATATGCCAGTAAACTACTGAATGTCAAATGTTAAACTGTTTAGTAGTGTTACAATCTGACGTCACCAATCCCCTGTAAATACAGACTCAATTTCAATTTTCAATTCAATTTTATTTATAGTATCAATTCATAACAAGAGTTATCTCGAGACACTTTACAGATAGAGCAGGTCTAGACCACACTCCAGAATTTACAAGCACCCAACAGTTCTAGTAGTTTCCTCCAGAGCAAGCAACAGTGCGACAGTGGCGAGGAAAAACTTCCTTTTAGGCAGAAACCTCGGACAGACCCAGGCTCTTGGTAGGCGGTGTCTGACGGGCCGGTTGGGGTTAGAATGAAGATTGGAAATAATAAAAATAGAAAAAAAATAGTAGTTTGTATCAGTTCTTTGTAGTATTTCAGCGCATAGCAGGGTACTGCAGGGCACTGTTCGGCATTTCAAGGCACAGCAGGACGTGGCAGGGATAGATAATTGTAATTTTAAACTTGGGTCTATTTGTAACTCTGTCTATTTTAAATGTTGTGGTCCACTAAGTCTCCATGCTTTATTGTAACAGCCAACATTTAGTTTATTTTAAACAATGCGCTCTATGTAGTATTGGCATCATGTTTTAACAGCAAAATAATTGGTGTTTTTTAGTGACAATAATTTGATATAGCACCTTTTACACAGACAAAGTCAACATACAGTACAGTCCAACAGAAAATAAGCAAGGAAGAAAAGGAAAATAATAATTGAAAGACAAAGGAAAATCATTTAAACGGTTAAAACCTAAAACTAGAGCCCAAACTATAAAGGATTTTTAAGGCCAATACCAATACAAATATTTGGTCATTTAAAAATCTGATATTCGATATATTGCCGATATATATTAAAAAAAACAGAAACACGTAACAAAACGGATTTCCCTAACATTAGTTATTTGTAGTTATTTATGAGTTCTCATGACAATAATACAATCATTTGTTTTATTGTCACAACAGAACATGGGAACATCTAAATATAATACAGTTCTGATAAATAAAATGTATAAAAATACAAACTTAGGATATGAAAC
>NC_045748.1:452603-453221 GCF_008692095.1 Etheostoma spectabile | reverse complement strand
CCTTTGAACAAAAACACATTAACAAAATAAATAATCAGTGTTGCTAACAGGGACGTTGTAGGGCATCCTCTGGTGGACAGACCATGCAACGCCAAGCTCATAACATGGGTGACTGTCCGTTTTTAATTTAGTTTTTTAAATATTCATTTATCAGAATCATTTATTTGTCATTATAAATTATTCTAATGAATGAATAATTAATGCAGAATTAGTTATTACCCAACATCAGTGTTGGACCCCTCTCGTGCTCTTGTGGCTGAATGGGAACAAATCTCTTGGAGCCAGGTTCTACCATCTGGTGGAAAGTCTTACCCTGGAAATCCAGAGTTCTCTTGAGAGCGCAATTTGAATTTGCTCAGCGAGTCACTATAGCATCAAGTAATGCTGCTCATTAACTATGCCCTTGAATCTGGGCTGCACCAATAACATTGGTGTATCTAATATAGGCGGGGCCAGAGGTGAGCTGCACCAATCACATCGGTTTATCTGATATAGGCGGGCCAGAGGCGAGCTGGACCAATCACATTGGTGCAAATGATATGGGCGGGTCCAGAAGCAAGCTGCACCAATCACATCGGTGTATCTGATATAGGTGGGGCTAGAAGAGAGCTGCACCAA
>NC_045748.1:433156-452591 GCF_008692095.1 Etheostoma spectabile | reverse complement strand
GTATCTGATATAGGTGGGGCTAGAAGAGAGCTGCACCAATCACATCGGTGTATCTGATCTAGGCGGGGCCAGAGGTTAGCTAACCAGATGATTAAGTGGTTAAGTGTATGGGGCTCTGGATACATCACCCCTTGTGTTGTGATTGGTCGTAGTGTTATCCAATTACGTGCAGTGAGATTTTCAAATGTACGCTTGGTGCCGCCCCTCAACATGGCCGACTTTCATTACTCGATGCCAGATCCTTTTGGATTGGGTTCTGGACTTCCACGTTAGGCTGAACAAGCAGCGGATTAAGCCATAATTTTGGAGTGAGATGTTCTGAGTGGAAGCATATCTTTCTTCTTTACACTAACACAAAACACTACTTAACACACTCGTGATCTGGGGTCCTCATGTTAGGATGACCGGGGTTCAGGAGCCGACACAGACGACACGCCGGCTGTCCTGGCCGTGAAGAAGATCAGATCCTTGTTCCCTGAGCTGCTGGTGGCATGTGACGTCTGCTTGTGTCCCTACACATCACACGGACACTGCGGTCAGTAGCCCTGTAACAATTATTACACAATTGTCTTTTTTTTTTCTTTTCTTATTATCGCGGTGTTATCGTTTAACCGCAATTTATTACTAACATAAGCTAAGGTCTTACAGCGTACTACTGGTAAGTTAAGATCCAATTGTAATTATATAAGTGATCATTAGTCGGGCTCTACATTTCAATTGTTAGTTACTGACACTAAACACGTTCATAGCAACAAAAAGTTAGTAAAACATATTTTTCTTTATAAGCTGTGTACCTGTGTTACTACACAATCTGGGTCACGTAACAGCAATAGAACCAAAAGATGTATCCTGTAATTAGTTCAAAGCCTTTTATTTGTTTCAAAAATTAATGCATGAATTAATGTTTTTAAATTTGACTGAAAGAAACAATTCGATTGTTAATCACAATTATTTCTGAGGCAGTTAGTTGTACTGCAAAATTTGGAGGTGTTGCAGCTCTAGCAGCCAGTGTCAAAGATTTTATTTAAAGAGCAGCCAAAGGACAGAAATAATGTGCTAATTACTAGTGTTATTTTTCTGTTCTGTCTCCTGCAGGGATCCTGAACGATGACGGTACTCTGAACAATGACGCCAGCTGTTTGCGCTTAGCAGAAGTGGCGCTTGCCTACGCCCGAGCTGGTAAAGCCTGTTTCTCAAAGGGTCTCTCACAACCAATAGGAAATGAGCATGACTCTTCCTTCTCCTCAGTGAGCCTCTCCATTTAATCGGAATGATCTATGGAAGTTGCATCATTTTCATTTATGTATTCATTTAGCCTTAATAATCCCATGTTTTCATTCAGCAAGATCAGATGATAGAGAAGCTGACAGGTCTATGTTGTTTTAGACAGTCTTTTTCTAATTAAGTGGCTTCTAAGAAGGAGAACATTTCAGAGCCACAACAACCATGTTGTTTGTATTCTAGGATTGTTGGGGCTTTAACAATAAGGGGTAGTTACATACAATAAAAAAGACAAACTGATTCTTGTACATTTATACCCCACATTTAAAATTTGGATAATTTAAGTTCTAAACTGATCATGCCATGATGCCATCCAATAATGACAGTATATTGGTGCGTCCCTAATCATGTTGTCGTGTGTTGCTCTGCAGGCTGTCACATCATCGCTCCCTCTGATATGATGGATGGAAGAGTTCGAGCCATCAAACATGCCCTGATATCTAATGGTTTGGGAAACAAGGTAAAGGATTTGGAAATCCCATGTACAAACTATAATATCAAGAACATATCAAAGAAAGAGATCAACGTAGAGTTTTTTCTTCTTCTTATAGTCAATAAATCCCATACAAAAGACCAAAACCAACAATGTGTCTTTCAAAACTTCCCAACTGTTGCAGCTCATTGTTTCCCAGTGAACATATGACTCTTTACAAAAAAAAAAAAACAGCTTGTCAAACGGACACTAAAAGTTCTTTGGTGTGTCCTAAAACAGCAGGGCTCTGTAGTTTTTACCAAATGTTACTCAAACAGGAGTAAAGGGGGCATTTGTTAGGGACTATTTTCAGCTGCGGATTAGTCCACATTTGGTACAACAGTGTATGTGGGAATGAGGACGCCCCGAATGTATCTCCCCTTCCTTTATCTCTGCTATCCCGCACGCACACACACACACACACACACCACCACACAACACACACACACACACACACACACACACACACACACACACACAACACAATACGTATAGTAGGATACATTCAGTGTTGGTTTTGGTTGGTTTTACATGGGATTTGTTGAATGTAAGAAAGAAATAGTATAATGCAAAGAAGGGTGTAAATGTAAAACAATGTTTTTAAAACTTAGAAACATTTGTCTCTTTACTCTCCTTCTCCAGGCTTCAGTGCTGAGCTACAGTGCAAAGTTTGCCTCTTGTTATTATGGTCCTTTCAGGTAAGTAATAGAGCCCGACCTATAGATGATTTTTAAGACCGATACGAATATTTGGTTATTTAAAAATACGATATGCCGATATATCGGCTGATATACAGTGTATATTTTTAACAAAAATCCAGAAATGCGTTACAAAACAGATTTCCCTAACATTAGTTATTTGTAGTTATTTATGAGTTCTCACTAAACTTTTATTGTAACAACAGAACAGAGCAACATCAAAATATATTAAAGGTCTGACAAATAAAATGTATAAAAATACAAACTTAAGATATGAAACTTAAAGTCCTTTGAACATAAACACAATAACAAAAAAATCAGTGTTGCCAACAGGGACATTGTAGAGTGTCCTCTGGTGGACAAACTATGCTTAGATATTTATTTATCACAATCATTTATTTGTCATTATGGATGATTCTGATTAGAGAATATTAGAAAAAAACAAAAAAACAAATATGGGCCCGCTGATCTATCGGTCGGGGTCTAGTAAGTAAGCGCTTCAGCATCAGGTGTATACAGATCAGTGAAGTAGCACTTTGGAGTGAGAACAGACCTGCTGTGTTTGTACACAGAGATGCTGCCCAGTCCAAACCTGCGTTCGGGGACAGGCGCTGCTACCAGCTGCCTCCTGGAGCCAGAGGACTCGCCATCCGAGCTGTGGTAAGTCAACGTGCGTGTGTACATCCGGGTTCCAGGTGTTGTGTTGAAGCGGTTGTAGGAGACCTTATGGCCGTTGTGTGCTGCAGGAGCGAGACGTGAGAGAAGGAGCAGATATGCTGATGGTGAAGCCGGGTCTGCCGTATCTGGACATCGTGAGAGAAGTCAAAGACAAGGTCTGTACCTAACTCCGTTAAAGCTTTAGTACATAACTTTTATATATTACCGAACGTCTGTTACATTCAAGCCATTGCCAAATGAGTTACTATCAGCTCCACACAGCTTTCTCAGGATTTCTCAGTACGGCTATGTTCAGGAGATTGTGACGTCAGGTGACTTAGGTGACGTAGAAGCTTGAGTGAAGATCTCTTCTGAAGAGTCCATCATGTTTTTTTAATCCTCTGTGTCCTCCTGGTTAGATCAGATGATAGATAAGCTGAGCAACTGTGTGTGGATTTTAAAGTTTGACAGCAAGGATATGATTGGCTAAGAGAGATCAAGGCAAGATCTGGTTGGACTACATAGAGTGAACGCCCACTGAGTAGAAGAATCAGAATTGACTTTATTGTCATTCTAAGT
Source organism: Etheostoma spectabile (assembly GCF_008692095.1). Lineage (NCBI taxonomy): Eukaryota > Metazoa > Chordata > Actinopteri > Perciformes > Percidae > Etheostoma > Etheostoma spectabile. Next base: position 448,904 of record NC_045748.1, on the reverse strand, counting down.
ACATCAACGATAATATGCACATTATTACGTTAAGTGCAGGTACGTAGCAGCGTAAGTGGATGAGAGGGCTTATTGTTTTTTCTTGTTTAATGTGCTTGTGGGGAAAGTAACTATTTGCAGTTTGGAGAGAGAAAGGCAGAGAGAGATGAAAATGCATGAGTGTGTAAAGGTAGAGTCTTTCCGAAACTTTTGCTTAGCTTTATATGAGAAAATCCCAGAAGCAAATTTGCCTAATGTCAGAATGATTGTCTTAAAAACAAAATAAAAATATCAAAACTTAGGAAAGATCCAAGGCACTCTCACTGAAAATAAATCCAAAAGCCGTTATTGTTATGGCTCAGTCATCCTAAACCTTTATAAACAACTCCGAAGTGTTTTGGCACACAAGCCTTCGTCAGGGACTTTTCTAACAAGAAAAGACTTTCTGATAAGCTTCCAAACCACCAATCAGAAGCCACCATTTGGCAGAGGCTGGTTTAAGATTGCAGCAGTATACAAAGACCAGTAGATGTCCTACTCAACACTTAATAGAACAGAATATTTGTGACCACACACAAAAAAATCTATATAATGCATGCCTCACTACAACACATTGAAAAAAAAAAAAATGGTTTACAGGAAGACACTAAAGTCAAAGCCTGGGTATCTAGTGGCCAATCCAGAAACTTTCTCTTTGGTTTAGTTGTTTTTGCCTGTCTCCTTTTCTTAGTGGTATATGATCAGTCCTACACGTACGGTAGATAGGTCACTATTATGATTGCATATTTCTGTTCGGCCAATCTGTCCTGCAAACATCTCTTTGTTCTTCCTATATAAAACACTTTGTAGTCAGGGGATTCCAGTCTATATATAACAAATATAGTTTTACAGTTTATGGAATGATTAATTGTAAATTGTTTTTGAGATATAACATCACCAAAGGTTTTGCTTTGTAATACATTTGTAAAACAATGGCAGTGTTGACATTTGTAAGAGCCTTTGGGCTTAGGTCCTAACCAATTTCAATTTCAATTTTATTTATAGTATCAATTCATAACAAGAGTTATCTTGAGACACTTTACAGATAGAGTAGGTCTAGACCACACTCCCGAATTTACAAGCACCCAACAGTTCTAGTAGTCTCCTCCAGACCAAGCAACAGTGCGACAGTGGCGAGGAAAAACTTCCTTTTAGGCAGAAACCTCGGTCAGACCCAGGCTCTTGGTAGGCGGTGTCTGACGGGCCGGTTGGGGTTAGAATGAAGAGTGGCAATAACAACAACAACAACAACAACAACCACATTTGCTGACCTTATGGTTTCAAATGGCTCTGGACCAGTTTGTCTCAAATAGTAGGACATCTCCTAAAAGTGACTGAAGGTGGCTCAGGAAACAACTGGCCAAGCACATCATCACTTTCAATAATACCCTAATTTTTTCTTATTATTCTCTTAATCATAGTGACAAAAATGTCCTGTCCTGTTTACGAATTTTACCCTGGTGTACGATTTCTGGAGGGTTGTGCTTTTGTAACCCCGTTCCTTAAAACGTGACATCGCCTCTTGTGCTTTACACTCAAATTAATTCTCTTTCAAATTCTCCTTGATCTCTGGAACATTTTCCTTAAGCCACATAGGGTGGAAGCTTTTAGCATGCAGAATGGTGTTCCTGTCAGTAGGTTTTCTAAACACTCCAGTGTGTCGGTCACCATGGTCGTCTTTAAAGATAGTTAAGCCAAGGAAGCTAAAAATAAAAAGAATTGTGCCTTGTGCCTTTTTGTAGGAAGTGTCCACAATGTGATTAATCTTTAATTTTCCTCCCGTGTCTCTCTTCAGTTCCCCACCCACCCCCTGGCGGTGTACAACGTGTCGGGGGAGTTTGCCATGATGTGGCATGGCGCCCAGGCCGGAGCGTTTGACCTGCGGGCCGCTGTGATGGAGGCCATGACCGCCTTCCGCAGGGCAGGTGAGAGGAGAGAGGGGGGAGGAAAGGGGGGAGCTTAAAGCTTGGATCCCCTGAACAAAGGCCCTGTCCTCACTAAAGGGGCGAATTTTCAAAACCTATCTTTGGCTCTGAAACCCTAAAACGCCTGTTTTATTTTCACATGTAAGGGCTGTTTTAGATGAAGTCAGCTTAAGGTCTCAGCAGGATGCAAAATGAGCACCATCCACCAGCCAAATGCTGGTAACAAATGCATGTGGCTTGTAGATTTAATTCACTAACCCGGCAAAAAAAACAATGGTAACATTCACTAGCCATTTGACTGGTGGACAAAAAGGACATTTTGCCCCCTGGGTACTCTTAGGATATTTGAATTGAACTAGGTTATACAACGTGTCATCTGACTATGTATTAAAGGGAAAAAGAGTTTCTAGTTGTGATGGTGTCAAATGCCTGTTGTCATAGAGACAGGATAATGGACAACCACTCTTTGAAGACCTTTGTTCTTATACACAAAACGAGACAGAAGTAGTTACCGTATGTGAAGAGTGAAAAAAGGGAGGTTAAAACCTTGCCTTTTTTCATCCCTCCATACTTGGGCCAATCCCTGCGTGACTTGATTCTGCCGTTAGAATCTCTTACACCAATCAACAAGTACTGCGTTTCAACCAAACTGAAGCCATCAGTGTAGACGTACTGTTACTACTTTAAAAGTCTCTATCCACTACACAGCGCTTCAAAGAAAACACACTTTTAAAACTAGTTTGCCTGTTACACTCATTATTTCCTTCTTTCAAAACAATCAACTCCACATAAAACCGCAGCTTCATTGCGCCACAAGCAAGCTTCACGGAGAACAATGAGGGTAAGACAGAAGCACCATTTACCCAAATATTCTCTGGTCTAGCTCGGCTAAAAACACGGATCTGCAGCACGTTACCGTGCTGTTCACTACTGAGTTTGGAACTTGTTTGTGTTAATGAGCATGTCCCTGCAGACACACACCTTCAGTATTTGTTCATTATTTCAAAAATATTAAATTACTCATTTTGACTTGGAGCACATTTAAAGTAAATGTCCATGTGTGTCTTAAATGTGCAGAAGGTAAGACTCATAAAAGTAACTTTCTGTCATATCTGCTGAAACTGACCCTATGTTACAGTAGAACTACATGAAGCAGGTAATTAAAACAAAAAAAGCATCCGGCTCCTCTGGCTCCACCTAGCGCCCTGTTTAGATGCACCAATCAGGGCACCGGGGGGGGTCTCTAACGTCACGTCAATCACTGTTCATTCTCCCTTGTGGGGGGAGGGGCTTAGGGGACTGTTTGGGCTATAGCAGAAAGGGGCGGAGGGACTGAGAAGTTGTTGATGTTCAAATTTTTTAGCTAATCCTGGATCTTCAATCCTACCTAAAGCACCTTTAAGTACATGACTATATGTAGTACAATAAAAACTGTTGTCCCAAATATGGTGCTATGGGTTTTTTCAATTCAATTCAATTTTATTTATAGTATCAAATCACAACAAGAGTTATCTCAAGACACTTTACAGATAGAGCAGGTCTAGACCACACTCCAGAATCCACAAGGACCCAACAGTTCCAGTAGTTTCCTCCAGAGCAAGCAACAGTGCGACAGTGGCGAGGAAAAACTTCCTTTTTTTATGACTATAAATCAGTTATCTGTTCAGCTCAGCTGTTGATGTAATCTGACTTGATGCTATATAGTGTTTCCATGCTCTGTGACGTAGGTGCTGACATCATCATCACCTACTACACACCTCAGCTGCTCAGCTGGCTGAAGGAGTAAAGACTAGAAAAAGGATGGGCGGACCTCCAGACAGAACACACCTGCTCTATACTCCGATTAACAAAGAGCTCTAAGGAATTCAAATGTCTAAAAAGGCCTTTCTTTCACTTTTTCTGTGCAGTTTTGTTAACCATTCAAATATCAGTATGTATGTTTATCTGTGTATCAGGTTGATTTTGCAGAAGTGATAAAAGATTTTTTTATCCGAGTTCTATTTCAGTTTAATCTTTTTAAGGGCTAACACAGAGCTAAACACTGAGAATGTAAAAACTGACAATCTTGTTGGTGTTTTCTAGCGGGAAATGTGTCTTTAGGATCAGCATTAAATCTGTCATCTCTTTATGATTCATGTGATTATGGAAAGTGTATTTGTATGAGTTGTGGGAACAGAATTGTCTGATCTATATGTATATGTGTGACTGCTGACTCAACTTAAGCACCACCATCTACTAACAAGCTCTTATTGACCACAGGGAATAAAATCATTCAATCAGGTGTGTGTATATAAATTGACTCTTCTTATATAGCGCTTTTCTAGTCTTAACAACTACTCAAAGAGCCCAAGACCATTGTGATTGGTTTAAAGAAATGCAAACAACCCAGATTGTGTGTGTGTAGGTTAAGTATGAATAGTAAAACGTCTACTATTCATACAAAAGTCTACTTTAATACACTTAATTATAACTTATTGCTTCAAAATAACAATCAGATGCATTTAATTATTGAAGTTGCAGTAAGCTAAATGTATGTTGTAGATGCATTTAATAAAATTGTAGCTGGTAATCACATTTTAGTGTAATAAAGTAATTACAATTTACTTTTTTAATTGCATTAAACATTTTAATTAGTGCAGTGCTGAAACTCAAGACCTTAAATGATGAATACATAATACATTTATTTTGACAGCAATAAGTGTAATTACATGTCTGAATTATTACTTAGTATTTTTCTATTTGTATGGGGTATTGGTGGGATATTCTATTCATTGGTGGGATGCTTTTGCAGTGTAAAGCCCCCTGACAGCTGACAGAAGCATTCAAGAAAAGCTCTAATACGATGAATCTTTAATGTGTGATTCAAGGTGCTGCTGTGTGGGTGGCCGCAATTTACAGCCGGACAGAAAAATAAAACCTACACACAGCAGCATCCAGGAAAACACACTGCTTTTTCAACACACTCCACGGCACCCAATACTGCAGGGTGCTGTATGTGTATGTCCTGTCACATCTCTTCACAAACATCCTTTCAGATCTTTTGCCAACAAGAATGAGTGCAGTGTTTCAGTGGCAAGTTCAAACTGTAAAAGGGCTGCAGGAAGACATGAGGGTTAGATTCCTGGCACTGAGCCTCTGACCTATGAACACATGCATGTGCACAGAGTGGTGTGATCTAGTGTGTGTTTGGGACAACCCTAGAGATGGTCAGATAGCATTTTGTCGCGGCCCGATACCAATTCTGATACCTGAACTTTGTACTGGCCAATACCCAGTAATGATCCGATAACAGTGTGTCATATATTTAGTTATATATTATAAGAGCTGGATACTACTCTCCCTGTATAGATGTTGTATGATTTCTATCTTTGTTGTTGGCCTGGCTCAGCTTAAGCTTTTTGTCGAACATGAGCAAACGCAAAAAAAATTCTTGGTGTGGCCTCTAGCTCACCCAGTAGGAGTAAACGCCCCATGTAGGCTGACTCCTGCAGCGACCCGGGTTCAGACCTGACCTGCTGCCCTTTGGGTTTGCTTCTATCCACTGTCACTATCAAATAAATGGAAAACACACAAAAAAATAACCTTAAAAAACAACAACAAAAAAGATTTTCTTCATGGCTTAATTACATAATGTTGGATTGAAGCATAAACTCCAGTATTTTTCGACACCGATACAAGCATTTTAGGCAGTATCAGAGGCTTTTCCTAATCCTGATATGCGTATCAGAACATCTCTAGACAAATCACATTTCAGTGACCTGGATTATTCTAGAAATAGAACATACTGTACATACATTAGCTTTTTCAAGGAAGACATTCTGATGTCACAGTTGGAAAGGCACAGGTGTGAATAATACAGTTAATGACTGCTAAATTCCCTCGTTAGTGCTATTAGTAACACCTGTGATTTTCCTGCTTTGACCAGTCAAAATGTCTGCTAATGAGACCATCCTGAAAAAATAATCTTTTACAAGTTGAAGTCCAGCATTGGAAAACATTACTTAAGTAAAAGTATGTAAGTATCATCAGGAAAATGTACTTAAGTATTAAAAGTAAAAGTAAACTAAGAAGAAGCCAAGCACCTTTTTGGGTGGGAGACTTTAACTTTCCCGCTTAACCGTAGTCCAAGGCGCGGCCAGCAGGGGGAGCAGTTCAGCCACTTTGATTAATTTGCTGTTATGTGATTTAATCAAATGAATTAATCAATGTAGGGGAGACGGGGGATAATATAATAATGTAAACTTTATTTCAGACCCAGGGGAATCCATTTCACAATAAGAACATACACAAACACAAAAATACAAAATACAGAGCCTTCCACAATGTTCAGTGTCTAACATCCACACATGTTCGCCAATGGTTCCACACTGCTTACAGGGTTTTACTTTTACTCCTTACATTTTAACAAGAATATCAGTACTTTCTACTCCTTACATTTTAAAAAGTTGGCTCATTACTTTAGTTTTGTATAAAAGGTCGTCTATCAAGTAGGATTGTGAGTGCATGTCGGAGAATAGCGCGGACACGCGCTTCACACCGCGAGCGGGCGCGCACGCCACACTGAGAAAAAAGTGAGAGAAAAGAAAAAGAAAGTGTTCTTCACCTGTTAGCTAGGTTGCACCTGGCTGTTATTTGGTATAATGGCGATTGTTGAACGTCCTTTCTCATTAAGATAATGTAATTAATAGTGGGTTTATTGTAAGTACTTTTGCCATATCTGGGTATAGTGGGATAGTTAATCATAGACTGAATCTTTTTTTACAGTCTATGATTGTAACACGGGTCACTTGTTGTGATAAGTCCAATTTCTCCATTCAGGAACAAGTTTCTATCACCTGGTTTACTCTAGCTAAAGTTAACTTCCTCCGTTTAGTCCTTGGAGCACGTGTGAAGTAGCAGCACCGACACTGCACATTTTCGAAAGAAAAAAACAATGTTTAGGTAAAGTATTTTTTAAAATCTCATTTATTGTTGTGATAGCATTACCAGCTTTGTAGATTAACTCAACAAACCTATTTCATGTTATTGTGGTCTATTTAGATATCTTTCATGCAGGTTGTTTTAGCTGTTAGCTGTAAATTAAGATAGCACATGGCGACAGTAGTCTAGTCTGGGTTAGTTCAACTAAGACTCTTGTTACAAGTCTGGGTTAGAAAATGTTACAACCTACCCAAAGCTAAATTTTTGTTGCACTTAATTTTTTTCCCTTTACATTTTTTCCACTCACTGTGTTCTGTTTGGGTTGCAGAGATATCCCCTACACCATTTAACACCAGATATACAGTATATATTGAACCATAGACCGTTAACACTGTATGTGTTGAACAGAAGAGAGGAACGACAATTAAAAACAGCTAGCTGAAGCTAACACAACTTCGACTCTTGAGGTTTTATTCAAATAGATAAATAAGAACATTAGCCTACTGTTTGTATCACATGTTGAACGCGCTGGCTTTAAAGAGCTCCAAGATACAGACAAATGTCAAAATAACTATCCCTATCGCCATCAACAGACAGACACCAGCTTATAGCAGCTGATACACCTAACTATCTGTATCAAATCCAACCTGGTCACACTTGCTAAAAAATCCATTAAATTGCTCAGCAGTAATGGAGACAGGCCCCTATACTGTACTCTGTGAAATGAAAGACAGGGGGCGACTCACGCCCGTTTTAAGAGTTTAAATACACTGTAAAAAATAGGCCGATTGAATTATTTTAACGTCTAACTTAGTCCGCGCACTTTGATTAAACTAACTTTTTTCATTAACATCTTGGCTCCATGTATACACGTGCTCCTCTATTTCCAAATTAGTTATTGTGGGCGAGTTTGTTTTTAGAAACAGATATGTCAGTTAGGATCTGCCTTATTATGTAAGGGTGATAAACCAGATCTCTCATTTGATAATAACATAAACACACATGATATACACCAAATCATCTCAATTCACTTTTTAGCCATTAGGTAACATATTTACCTGAAGAATCCTCATTGTCAACCCAATGGTCAGCTGATTAATGGATGTGGACTTTTCTTGCAGTGTGTGACGTGTGGGTGCCGAGCAGAAATCTGCTCTGGTTTAAGTTGCAGTCATCTGGATGGATGTTATCACTCTCCGAGAGACCATCCTTGTGGAAAGCACGCTGCGCTGGAGAAGTCGCTTTGGGAAGTACACGAACTTCATTTACCGTGGATTTACGCAGCGGAGACGCATGGCACCGCCGGGCTGGATGATACAGGATGAGACCTTTACCGACTTTGTTTGACGTCTAATAAAGAGAGAAGAAGAGCGCGGCTGGGGGAGACGGATACTTATGGTGTGGTGTCACGGTGCCACAGCTGGCCGTGTCTCTTCTCCAAACGGTGCGCTCTCCGTGGCCCTACTTTCCTCTCTGGGACTTCCGAGCGGCTGGGAGGCGACATGGGATGCAGAGGCTCGCTGGGGTACTTTGTGCTCACCGCGCTGTCCTGCTGCCTAATCCCCGGCTGCACAGGTAACATCACCGTGGCCGTGATGCTCCCGGACAACCACCACAAGTACCCATGGGCTCTGCCGCGCGTCCTCCCGGCCATCCTCATGGCGCACGAGGACCTCCACAGCAAACACGGGCTGCTGCTCGGCCGCAACATCAACATTCTCAACTACAGCACCGAAGACCCAATCGCTGGCTCGTGCGCGGAGAGCCGGGCGCAGGTCGTGGCCGTGGACGCCAAGCTTTACATCCGCCCGGACGCTTTCTTCGGACCCGGGTGCGTGTACCCGCTCGCCTCCGTGGGGCGTTTTGCGTCCCACTGGAAACTCCCGCTGATCACCGCCGGAGGACCCGCGTACGGCTTCGACAAGCGGGAGGAGTACCGAACCATTGTGCGCAGCGGGCCCACCACCACTAAGCTGGGGGACTTTGCCAACGTGCTGCACACGCACTTCAACTGGACGTCCCGGGCCGTGGTGATCTTCCACGACCTGCGGCAGGATGACCGGCCGCACTACTTTCTGTCGGAGGGCATCTTCCTGAACCTGAAGGGCGAGATGAACATCACGGTGGAGGCCCAGCCCTACGACGACGACAAGTACTACAAGGATCTGATTAGTTTCATGAAGGAGCGCGGGAGAAGTAAGTTAATGCTGAAAGGGGGGGAAAAGTGTGATTTACATTGTGATTTCAAGTTTTAAAGCCGGGGAAATAACGCATGAAATGCTGCCATTTTACAAACGCGCACATTCACACCTGTGGTGTACAAACACAAAAACCTGCCTACGTAGATATCACCTCCAAAAACCCAGATACAACAAACAACAACAACAAGTCGTCTAGTTTGTTCCCAGTTTGTGTTGTAAGTGTGCGTGTCTTTATCTCCAAAGAGAGCAGATCGCCGGCTGATTACTGTAAAGATAATGTCAGCGGATGGAAAATAAAATACCTTTTAACTGGATGATCTGGGAAATAAAATGATACAGATACATATATTGTCTTTGAGGAAAAAGAAAGATTATAAATGACCTGAGTCGACCTGTGCGTTGAGCTGCGAGGGAGGACATTTTTCAAGGTCTTTTAAGAACCTCTAGACCTCTATTCAGAGAGGTCATAGTGTAGTTTCTCCTAGCAGATACACACAGAGGTGGACTGGAATAGGTGGAGGGGGAAGCCTGTGTATTCCGGAGTTGTTACATAGGAATGTTTAGGCTGTAGGCAGTCTGCTGGTTTATAGCCTGCAGAGGACCACCACCTGCGCTCTTTTACAGCCAGAGAGAGAGACAGAGGCTGTGATCGAATGGGTGCCCTCTCAGCCTAAACATGCATGTGTTTGCTGCTCATGTTCACTTGTTATGATAGTCCAAAAGGAGTTACTTTATTAAAATCCACACTTTTACTTTTTTATTTCTAGTGGAAACGGCAAGTTTCCAGTGATACCACACATGTCAGGATGCATTGGGGGGAAATGTGTGTAAAATGACACTCGAGACATCTAGAATATAAATATTTGATGGAATGATGCAGCCCTAGAAACATGGAGTCTTGGGTTTGACGGTTTCACTCAGTGGAAACAACATATAGCTTTGATGAGGAGCTGGAACAAGATGAGACAGAACATATATGATGCTGTCTGTCAGCAGTGTGGAATAACCTGATTTTCCAATGCTTAAGGGGTAATGAAAGGAGGGGAACTACTGTATATGGTTCATAGAACTCACTTTGAAATATTTTATCAAGTTGCAAAACAGTGCTTTTGTAGAGTGGCTGTTAAATCACTCGTCACTGTTCTCGCCTTATATTTAATTAACTGTAAACATTGGGAGGCTGGCTTCATCATTGCTGCTTTTGTGAAAAGTTCATTGTGTGACTGTGAGTCTGGATTATGGCTTGTGCGTGCACATGTGTTTGTGTATGAGGAGAGATAGAGATAACCAGAATAATAAGAATACCAGAGCTGACGAATCCTCGCATAACACAGGAGTTGTTGGTCTACCACTGCCTTCATCAGTTAGTTAGTTTATTATTGTGTGACTCTTGTGGTTTGAAGGGTAAGTTTGGATCCACCAGTTGTATCATTTGAAGAAACTAAGGCAAATCGTACAAAATGACATGTGAATGTACCTCTTCCTAGTTGAAAGCAATGGCTTTATTACGGTGGCCGACAGGGGAAAACGCTCTGCAATTTAAGAAAACAACTTCATCAATTTGACAACACGTATGCACAGCATTTAGCAAACGCGCTGCAAATACACACAACACAACGAAATAAACAAACGTGCCGCAAATACAGAAGCGATGCAAAAAGAAAAGCAGAGGCAACAAAAAACGCTGCATCCAGATTACACAACTGAAGTTCTCTAGGGGCGAGCACTAAGTGGAACAGCTGATCTTCGACTATTTTGACGTTTTGTCAAATTAATGAATTTTTTTTTCTTAATTTGCTTGTGTTTTGTCCATTTGCATGTGTTTTCTTAAATTGCAGCTACTCTATTATATAGATCAGACACAGGCCATTAACAGGAACGACTTTTGGGTTTCCAAGTTGTGAATAAGTACTTTTGACTTAAATATTTCTTTCAGTTGTGTTTCAGTTGTTAATGTTACAAGTTCATCAAAACAATAGTTTACAATTTTGCAAAAATACATTTATTTTCTTTCCTACAGTTAGAAGAGAAGATTGACATCAGTCTCAAGTCTGTGTGTTAAAGGGAGAGTTCTGATTTTTTGAAGTGGGGTTGTATGGGTTACATATCCAGAGTCTGTGTGTTACTTACAGTAAATGGCGGTCTGTACGCTCCCAGTTTGGAGAAGCAGACAGAGAAGCTAAACAATATACCACCAGCAAATGTGCAAATTGTATTAAAACCACCAAAAAAAAAAACTTTACATGTATGCTATATTTAGATTATTTTCACCACTTTATCTTACAGCCCTTTCTGACGGGGAACTGAAGCTGAGAGCTATGCTCTTTAAAGCAACCAGGCTCCTTTGACAAAAACTAATATTTCCTCGTATAACACAAGAGTTGTTGGTCTACCGCTGCCTTCATCAGTTAGTTTATTATTGTGTGACTCTTCTGATTTAAAGGGTAAGTACAGATTCACGAGTAGTCAACAATAACAACAACCAACAACTCTTGTGTTTTGCGAGGTAAAATTACTACTTCTGTCAAAGTCATGTGCAGGTGCGAGGGATCGTGTAGAAACCAATAGGGTGTTGGTATGGTACAGGTTTCTCCTTTTACTTCTCATCCAACCACAATCAAATTTACTCTATCCGGATTTCTACTTATGTAAGGTAATGCAGTATTTGCACTTTGTTACTTGACACCTCTGTGCATAGCTGACCCTGCTGTTAAACTATAGTGCATGCATGGGTGTGTTGCAAAAATATTTATCTCTCTATCCTCCTAGGAACGTTTAATACTCGGAACCAGCTCAAAATCTCAGAGCAAAGTTTGCTTCCAACCAGGAATCTTGGAATATTATGCTTTCTGGCACTGGGAAGCAAACAAGAGTTTGACACAGCTTAATGTGTTGTTACAGTAACGGCATCAACAAATAATGGAATAAACACAGCGTTAAGGTAATTAAAGAGAGGTGCAGCAGCCAGGGAAAGAGGTGAAGGATGCAAGCTGCCAAACACCCACCCTGCTCCCAAATGAATTATGGAGCTACCGCGGTGAGCCGGAGGTCACAGAAGCAAATGGTCTCGTCAGGGCTTGTCCTTGCTCGGCATTCAGCTCACTTTGATCTCAGCAGATAACCTCCGGGGTCTCAGCGCTGTGATGTCGCCTGATTGCTGGCTGGATTCAAACAGTCAGAGGTTAAGCCAAAGTGAAAAGTGGCTTTTAATTAGATGCCAATCCTAACTGGAACTTTGACAGCTGACCAAGTAGTTACACGCTGTTGTAGTGCCACACACCCTACCCACCCCACCTTCCTAAAATTCATAATTTTAATACTTGTAAAATGCAGATGTGGGACGCAACCAAGAACACTTATTCAAGTTTTCAGGACGCTGTCTTAAGTATTTTCCCTTATGTGAGACTGTAGTACTCCTCTACGACATTCTTTTGACTCCTTCTGACAGCTGGAAGTACTGTACTGGTTTTACATTCATTCACTCAACATTAGATAAGCTCATTACTAAACACTTGGACTGTCCAGGCCCTCGGGGGAGGTTCTCTGCATGTCAGTGCTGTTTAGTAGTTTGATTAATTTCTCCTTTGTAAGGAAATTTACACCAGTACAATATCAACTAAGGCAGGTCCTGCATTATTATTACGTGCTGTCTCGTTGAGGGTCCAGGCCTCTAAATCACTGCCAAACGGCTCTGGTGTTGTGCTAATTAAACAAGACTGAGGCCGTTTTCAAAGCTGCATACTACAAGCAGTAAGTAGTGTTTTTGCCAAAATGTAGTATGTCAAATGCAATATGCAACAAAAATGCCTAAAATACCCGGATGTTGGACTAATTTGGAATAAATGGTATGGTATGCATCGGACCAGTCTACCTTGTAGAGATGTAACGATATGAAAATGTAACCTCCCGGTTATAGTGACCAAAATGATCATGTTTTTGGTATTATTGCGGCATTTTTAAAAGTGTGTTCAATATGTTCAGAAAGCACTGATAGGCCTACACAAGCTAAAATAGTTTCAAAAAGTGTAACAGTGTTTAATATATTAGAAAAACTCACTTTCTATACATCATAGATTATTCATATTATTTTGTAAAATGTATATGAATATGCAAAGTAAAGCTATAAAATAGATAAGTAAAATGCACATTAGGAAAGTAGTAGAAAATGAGAATAATCAATTCAAAGTACCTTCAGTTGTATTGAAGTATGGCAAAATGTTTGTTTTTAAAGCGCTAGAACAAGGAATTCATGTTGTGAAAATGTTCAAATATAGTGTGATTTAAAAACTCACTATCTACATTATTTACAGTACTTGATTTATAGCTGATATGTGAACAGGTAGATAACTATTTGTTAATTAGTTTTACTGCGAACCGTCACAGGAAGTGCTTTTATTTTGAAGTAGCCTACACAGAATTTGTCTGTTGTGTACTCTTCCTAGCTTACTGAGATGAACGTGAGATGCTAGATGCAAAAACATGTCCTTCAAGCTTAAGTTGTTCACGTTGTTGTTTGTAAAACTGCAACATATTGAACAGTAAATGGTCACAGTAAAAGACAAGTCTTTCCATTCCAATTTACTTTACGAGTTGCTCTCCACGGCTGATAAAATGTAATGATATTTACATGTAGCAAGTCTAAACATTAATTCCCGATATGTTTCTATCTGCCAGCAGCTCGGACACGCTGCTGTCCGCACTGATATACCAATACAGATGTTGTCCATCACTGTCTGGTTCTGGGCCCGACCACGGGAACAAAGATGGGGGGCTCGCTTCGCAGCGTAATAACTCCAGAAAATAATATCGATCTCGCAAATGTATGTCTCTGCAGTCACCTTAACGATCAAATACAGCAGCAGGAAATGGTATTCAAGGCTTTTTTTTTCCTGTGAAGAAATGTTTCACGGTGTTGGTGAATTCTTAAAAAAACAAATCACCACTAAATGTTGGATTAAAATGCGTTGTAACTCACGTTACTGAGATTGTAACGATTACAATGTTACCAAATCGTAATTAGTAATGCGTTATATTACTGTATTACAGCAAAAAGGAATACACTACTGTAATTGCGTTACTTTGCTCCCAACACTGGCTATTACCCCTCTCTGTGGCAGTCTCCTTTTATTAGATAAATATCTTTGCAAGATATCGTTATAAGATACAATATCTTTATAAGAAAAATATCTTTGTAAGATATCTTTATAAGATACCATATATTTTTAAGATATGGAGCTATATCTTTATAAGATAAATATCGTTATAAGATACCATATCTTTATAAGATATGGCGCTAGCTAACCGGAGCTAACCGCTAATCAGAGCTAATTGTCGCTAACAGAGCCTTCAGTTCTCTGTTCCTGTATCCCTTAACTGTGTGTATGGACTCAAGCCGAATAAAACCCTTCATTTTATTAAAATGGCTGTAAAAGGTCTAAACTACAACTCAGAGTTGTTTCAATGACAGAACTCTACTCAGGGTACGGTGTAGCATTAGCGTGCCAAGTTGATGCTTTCTCTGTGGAGTGCAGACTGATTTATCTCGCAAGTTACCAAATTGCAGCCTTTGCGATTAGTTTTAACATATTGTGAAATATTGCAAATGCAATTAATCGTTCCACCGCAATAATAAGGATAATTTAAATGAAAAGGGTAATTGTTACTATCAACATTTCTACCGTGGTTTACCGTTACACCGGTAATTGTTACGTCCCTACTACCTTGCCTACTGTCTCCCACAATGCATATTGTTGTTTAATTGTGCTAAAGGGTAAAGTCAGGGGATCTCCAGATTAATCCTCTGGGGCTAGGAAATTTTTTACAATCCCTCTAATGGCCGACATTGACATCGGTAGAGCCATGCCTGTAGAGGTGCTTAAAAAAATTAAGCCAACCTGAGTTTTCTAGGCGGGATCAGGATTGTTTCAGAGACAGAAAAATGGCAACAGAAAAATTGCCTGGTTATGAACAGGATTGACCCAGTTATACAGGAAAATTCCACTTACAAATAACTCTTAAATTGTTTTATTTCTGGAACCGGGGGAAAAGGTAACTGCTTTGACTCGGCAAGGAAACCCTGTCAGAATGAGAACATTGTGCACTAAAATGACTGTAACATTGGACTTTACAGCAACCAGCAACTCTTAATATACATATGGATGAGTTAAAACAGACTTGAAAAATGTGAACCTATCTTTTAATGGGAATTTGGTGATGTAAATAAGGCGTAGTGGATGGGAGCTGGTGGCTGGGGGTCGACAGGACGCCCCTAACCAGTTAGCCCGTGGAATATGGCTGTATTCACCAAAATATCAAGAGATTAGAAAATCATGGTTGAAGTTGATGCCACAATCCATTTCAGACATCTTATCCTGTAGAGCAGAACATAACCTTTTAGCTGATCTGAAAATCTATTTCATTACTATCTCATTGTCTCCAGTTTGAGGAATTTTCATTTTCACAATACCAGTCTAGACCAGTGTCCCTATAAACCCTGTCAACAGTACATTCTGTGGATGGTAGCAATAGTGACATTGTTTGATTTTTATTAAAAGTCATTTTTAATGCAGTGAGCATCACAAGTGAAATTACATCCACCTGCATCATATTGGGGTAGAGGCATGCATAGTAGATAATACCCAAATAGTATGGCTGTCTGACCATTCAAGTCCTTGGAACACTGGC
>NC_045748.1:428950-433131 GCF_008692095.1 Etheostoma spectabile | reverse complement strand
GGGCCGGTATAATTCTGGCTCCCTCCTGACTCTCTCACCTTGACAGGGCTGCCAACTTTTCCAAAAACCTTGGAGTGAGATTTGGGGGGCCAACCCTATTTTGCCGCGTACAAAGAAATTTCTTTTGGTCTTTATCCTTTGGTTTAATTGGGATTTGGTATATGTGGTGTGATGGGGATCCCTAGGGGGATCTGGGGGTATGCCCCCCCAGGAAAAAATTTGAAAAATAAACCATTAAATGGCACTTTCTGGAGAGTTTTTTTGCAAAAAAAAATGGAGAAATCAAGTCTTACATGATATGTGCAAAACTGTAGGGTTGGAGCCTTTGTGTTTGTTGTATCAACAGGTTTTAGGCATTCAGCATTTACATTATATAGATTATTAACTTCTTATAATATAATAAATGACCCACACAATGTGCCAACATAATGACCCACATGAAGAGACAGTAGCATATGTCAGCAACAGCGAGAAGATTTGGGTCTGTGGGGACAGGTCCAGGGTCCCTGGTGTAGGGACCAGGACCCAAGTTAAATTAATGTGAGGGATCAACTAAGACCACTGAAATTCTAAAGAATGAGAACCACTGAGTTGCATAAATTCTAATCCTTTAACCTTTGTGCCAAGGTTCAGTCATGTTTGGCTGTCATCCTCTGGCCCCACTTACTTTTTTACTTTTTGGGGAAAATAAAGACATTTGTTCATTTAAAAACATCAAATTAATTATTTCCAGTTATTAGAGATGCAGAGGTTAGAGATGCACAATAGTGGCCCAAAACACCTTGATGCTTTTTAGTCCATTACTGGCACACAAGAGGGAACATTTCAGCTGTAGGAGTGGAAATAAAGTATTCAACTATATGCCAGTTGTTTGTAGATCTGGGTGAGTGATGAAAAGACTCTCTTTACAATAACGCTCAGGTAGTGCCTCTGTGTACTTAAAGGAATCTTAAGAGTTCCGAACAATCCAATCGAGCAGGTGACAAAAACACATTGCAGTAATTGGCTTGCTTTCTGTTTGTGAACTTACAAATAGGACGTGCGGAGTTCCGCAAGGCTCCATTCTGGGGCCTCTTCTGTTTAACATCTACATGCTTCCACTGGCTCAGATTATGGAAAACAACAAAAAAAGCTACCATAGTTATGCGGACGACACACAACTTTACATAACCTTATCGCCAGGGGACTATAGTCCAATGCAAAATCTGACTAAGTGCATCGAACAAATTAACGGCTGGATGTGCCAGAACTTTCTGAAATGAAATGAAGGAAAAACTGAGGTGGTTGTTTTTGGCGCAAAAGAGGAACGATTAAAAGTCTGCGCTCAGCTTCAAACAACAATGTTAAAAACAACCGACAAAGCCAGAAATCTTGGTGTAGTTGTGGACTCTGACCTCAATTTTAACAGCCACATTAAGACAATAACAAAGTCAGCCTATTATCACCTTAAGAATATATCATCTTCTATAATTAAAATAACACACATAAATGAATTGTGAGGACTGTGAGCTCACTGAGTACCTTCTCCTTGATAAAAATACGTCTGCCATGTTTCAATAAGACACTCCAGAAATTGTGCCAAGAACACAATGTGATCAACATTATCTCACTCATTAGAAAGAAACAAACTGGGAGCTGAATAACAGACTTGGTTTGGGATAAACTGTATTGTGGATGTTTCACTAACCATAGATACACTAGTTTCTGATAGCTGTTATGTTATAATCCTTTTAGTGTAGCTAGGTAGGACCTCTAGTATTTGTCATTGTTAGTGGCGGAGTCACGTAGGCTTCAGCTTGCCACAAAACCATTTTCTCGAAGTTTCTCACAGGAAACGGGGCAGACCAATCGGCCATTTCGGTCTGAGTTGACTAAGATTCTTTAGTCAATTCATCAATTTAGTAATTTTTAAGCTTTTTTCATCCTTATGACTTATTTTCAAGAAACGTATGCGCACATCTCTTGTGAACAGAAGATTTAAAGTGAGGGTTTTGCATGATTCCTTGTGGAAAAACTAATTTTTTACAGATCTGTCGATGACATCACCTATGTATTAGTCGACAATATTGTATGAGTGTTGTTGAATAAGATTTCCTGAGTTGAGGACAGGCTTTTTTTTAATTTTATGATTTTTATTTAAATTTACTGTCTCCAGACTGTACAATCAGAAAACAGAGTGCCTGAAAGAGGTTGGTTAATGGACAACAACTTAGAATTTAGGCAGAGTGCATAATAAAAAAACAAAAAATAGCCCAAGGGGGGAATAGTTTTGTATATATACTCATAATCTAATAGAAATGCATACAATATTAGGCAAAACATAAAGGCTGTTGATCTACTTTATCACATACATCTGACCATCTCATGTTTCATGTTCTCCATCTGTACATGACTAGCCCTCTGACATGGAAGATAACTGTGAGAGAAGGGGCTTTCACAATCATTTTAAGGCTTAAGCAAGAAATGACTACACAATAAAAACTCAGTAGACTAAATTGTCAAATCTAACGAACTCAGTTTATGTGTATATTTTTGAATCATGCATGATTTACATTAAAAACTTTCAAATCAGATCAATCGTGAGGTGCCCAGAGACTCCTACCCCTACAAACTATATCCTCCAAAACTGACACCTCTCTAAACAGTTTCAGTTGCTGGAAGAAGAAGCACTGCTCTGCTTCAAATTGTGGTGTTCTTAGCCTATATTATATTATTATCAGGACCTGGCAGTGTACATTGTTGGTTACGTGTTTGAGGACGTTAGTGAGTGTAAGTGTCCTGAAACAAGACAAAAAAAGATGGGATGAACTAGTAAGTAAATGACTTGGATTAGGGGAAGTTTTGAAAGCAACTTATTGTGATGGGAACGGCAGAGTTCTCCCACGTTTTAAGAAAGCTAATTACATGCTGGTTCCAGGCAAGGCAGCTTTATTTGTATAGCACATTTCAGCAACAGGCACATTCAAAGTGCTTTACACAAAATCAGTTAACAGAAAAACACAAGTATCCTCAAAAGAAAAAAAATTCATAAATATAAAACACATTTGTAAACTTGAGACTACCTTCACTAGTCATGAGTGCTACCTTTCGTGATCACCGTCAGTGTCACTACCCTTCACGACTCTATTTTTAGAGACGTTACCTTTCGTCTCCTTGGACTCTTCTTCACACTAATCAAGCCAATCTATGCTGCCTTTCGTGTCTATTTACGACACTACTTACACTCCCTTTTTCTTTAAAGTGCTACCCTTTGAGTCTGCCTTTCTCTGTCTTTCTCTGTATAAAACCCTAACCCTTTGAGACTCCCTCACACTAATTAGTCAATTTTAGTGCTACCTTTGTGATCACCACAGTGACACTACCATTCACCTATTTTTAGAGACGTTTTACTTTCGTCTCCTTGGACTCTTCTCACACTAATTAAGCCAATCTAGTGCTGCCTTTTGTGTCTATTTACGACACTACACATCACCACTTTTTCTTTAAAGTGCTACCCTTCGAGTCTATCATAAACAATACAACATAAGTGTCATAAGCATTAAAACCGATAAAACAATGAATAGATAAATAAAACATTCAAACAAAAACGCAAGAATAAATTACAGTGCAGCAAAGAAATTAACACTAAAACACAAGAATAAAAGTTTCAGTGCAGCATAGAGATAACTTAAAGAAATGAACATCATTTAAAGAAAGGCAGCATCAAAAAGAAGGGTCTTCAGCCTGATTGATTTAAAGAGAGTAGCAGTAGATCTGCAGGTTTCTGGAAGTTTGTTACAGATATAGGAGCATAGAACTGAATGCTGCTTCCCCCTGTTTAGTTCTGATCTGGGACAGAAAGTAGACCTTTCCCAGATGACCTGAGGTCTGGGGGGTCATAGTGTAGTACAGATCAGAATATATTTTGGTCCTAAACCATTATGTGATTTTTAAACTAGCAAGAGTACTTTGAAATCAATTCTTTGAGACACAGGAAGCCATGTAAGACTCGAACTGGAGTGATGTATCCATCTCTTGGTCTTATGAGGACCCGAGCAGCAGCATTCTGAATCAGCTGCAGTTTTTTTAGGGAGGCCTTGTAAGACACCATTACAGTAGTCAGTCTACTGAAGATGAAAGCATGGACAAGTTTTTCCAAATCCTGTTTACACATAAGTCCTTTAACCTTGATATATTCCTTA
>NC_045748.1:415519-428925 GCF_008692095.1 Etheostoma spectabile | reverse complement strand
CCGGTTTACACATAAGTCCTTTAACCCTTGATATATTCTTAAGGTGATAGGGACTTTGTTATGTCTTAATGTGGCTGTTAAAAGAGGTCAGAGTCCACAACTACACCAAGATTTCTGGCTTTGTCGGTTGTTTTAACATGTGTGTTGAAGCTGAGCGCAGACTTTTAATTCGTTCTCTTTGCGCCAAAAACAACCACCTCAGTTTTTCCTTCATTCATTTTCAGAAAGTTGGCACATCCCAGCCGTTAATTTGTTCGATGCACTTAGTAGTTTTGTATTGGACTATAGTCCCCTGGCGATAAGGTTATGTAAAGTTGTGTGTCGTCCGCATAACTATGGTAGCTTTTTTTTGTTGTTTTCCTAATCTGAGCAGTGGAAGCATGAGATGTTAAACAGAAGAGGCCCCAGAATGGAGCCTTGCGGAACTCGCACGTCCTATTTGTAAGTTCACCAACAGAAAGCAACCAATTACTGCAATGTGTTTTTGTCACCGTCGATTGGATTGTTCGGAACTCTTAAGATCCTTAGTACACAGAGGCAACTACCTGAGCGTTATTGTAAAGAGAGTCTTTTCATCACATCACCCCAGATCTACAACAACTGGCATATAGTTGAATACTTTATTTCCACTCCTACAGTGGAATGTTCCCTCTTGTGTGCCAGTAATGGACTAAAAAGCATCAAGGCAGGGCCTGCCAACTCTCACGCATTGCCGTGAGACACACGCATTTGACTGGTTTCACAACGCACAACGCCAACCCCCGATTTCCACGAGAAGTGTTCAACCCTGGTCGGTCAATTTCTGATAGGAGTTTTATCTATTTTTTAACCTGTTGAGCCACTTGTGTAGCTCTGATTTCACAGACCGTCGTCGCTTCGTGTCCACTCTCTCTGTAAAGATGGAGGTGAGCAGCGCGGCTGGTATTGTAGCAACTTCAGTTCATTGTAGTGGCTCGCTCTGCTGGGGGCGGTGACGCGTTTGCATCCATGCGGTAGACCTCCGATAAAGAGCAGCGGTACGGACACCTCTAAACTCTGGCCAGAGACCAGAGACCCAAAGGGCCTCTGCGTCTGTCAGACGGTCTGAATGAGATCTACAGATCAGCGGAGCAATGACATGCACAGCAGACTATAGTCCTATTACAACTCTCCACATCTCGGACAACAGAGATGGGAGGTAGTTATGTGCACAAAGTGTAAATATGAGCAGAAAATCTGGTGAAACACCACCTGAGCTATACTAGCCTATAGATATATATATATATATATATATTAGATATATATATATATTATATATTATATTATATATTATATAAACGATACTGCAACGTTGGGCCACTATTGTGCACTCTAACTCTGCATCTCTAAATGACTGTAATTAATTAATTTGATGTTTTTTTAAAATGAACAAATAGTCTTTATTTCCCCAAAAAGTAAAACAGTAAGTGGGGCAGAGGATGACAGCCAAACATGACTGAACCTTGGCACAAAGGTTAAGGATTAGAATTTTGCAACTCAGTGGTTATTCTCATTCTTTAGAATTAAGTGGTCTTATGGATACCCACAATTAATTTAACTTTGGTCCCTGGTCCCTACAACAGGGACCCTGGACCGTTCCCCACAGACCCCAAATCTTCTCATCTGTTGCTGACATATGCTACTGTCTCTTCTGTGGTTAATTATGTTTGGCCATGTGTGGGCGATTCTTATATTATAAGAAGTTTATAATCTATATAATGTAAATGCTGAATGCCCTAAACCTGTTGATACAACAACACAAAGCTCCTAACCCTCCAGTTTTGCACATCATGTGTAAGACTTGCTTTCTCCATTTTTTTTTGCAAAAAAACTCTCCAGAAAGTGCCATTTAATGGTTTATTTTTCAAATTTTTTTTCCTTGGGGGGCAACCCCCAGATCCCCTAGGGTTCCCCCATCCACCCACATACCAAATCCCAAATTTAACCTAAAAGGATAAGACCAAAGAAATTGCTTTGTACGCGGCAAAATATGGGTGGCCCCCCAATCTCACTCCAGGTTTTTGGAAAAGTTGGCAGCCCTGTCAAGGTGAGAGAGTCAGGATGGGAGCCAGACTATACGGCAGTGTTCCAAGGACTGAATGGTCAGACAGCCATCTATTTGGGTATTATTACTATGCATGCCTCTACAAATATGATGCAGGGAGGTAATTTCACTTGTGATGCTCACTGATTAAAAATGACTTTATAAAAAATCAAACAATGTCACTATTGCTACCATCCACAGAAGTACTGTTGACAGGGTTTAGGGACACTGGTCTAGACTGGTATTGTGAAAATGAAAATTCCTCCAAAACTGGGGACAATGAGATAGTATGAAATAGATTTTCAGATCAGCAAGGTAGTTTGCTCTACAGGATAAGATGTCTGAAATGGATTGTGGCATCACTTCAACCATGATTTTCTAATCTCTTGATATTTGGGTGAGACAGCCATATTCACGGGCTAACTGGTTAGGGGCGTCCTGTCGACCCCGCCCCAGCTCCCATCCACTACGCCTTATGTTACATCACCAAATTCCCATTAAAAGATAGGTTCACATTTTTCAAGTCTGTTTATAACTCATCCATATGTATATAAGAGTTGCTGGTTGCTGTAAAGTCCAATGTTACAGTCATTTAGTGCACAATGTCTCATTCTGACAGGGTTTCCTTGCCGAGTCAAAGCAGTTACCTTTTCCCCCGGTCCAGAAATAAAAAATTTAAGAGTTAGTTGTAAGTGGGATTTTCCTGTAACTGGGTCAATCCTGTTCATAACCAGGCAATTTTTTTCTGTTGCCATTTTTCTGTCTCTGAACCATCCTGATCCCGCCTAGAAAACTCAGGTTGGCTTAATTTTTTAAGCACCTCTACAGGCATGGCTCTACCGATGTCAATGTCGGCCATTAAGGGATTGTAAAAAATTTTCCTAGCCCAGAGATAATCTGGAGATCCCCGACTTTACCCTTTAGCAAATTAACAACAATAGCATTGTGGGAGACAGTAGGCAAGGTAGTAGGGACTAACAATTACCGGTTAACGGTAAACCACGGTAGAAATGTTGATAGTAACAATTACCCTTTCATTTAAATTATCCTTATTATTGCGGTGGAACGATTAATTGCATTTGAATATTTCACAATATGTAAAACTAATCGCAAAGGCTGAATTTGGTAACTTGCGAGAAAAATCAGTCTGCATCCAGAGAAAGCATCAACTTGGCACGATATGCTACACCGTACCCTGAGTAAGTTCTGTCTTGAAACAACCTGAGTTGTAGTTTTGAACCGTACAGCCATTTTAATAAATGAAGGGTTTTATTCGGCTTGAGTCCATACACACAGTTTAAGGGATACAGACAGAGGAACTGAAGGCTGTTAGCACGATTAGCTCTGATTAGCGGTTAGCTCCGGTAGTAGCGCCTATCTTATAAAGATATGGTATCTTATAACGATATTATATCTATTAAAGATATAGCTCCATATCTTAAAAATATATGGTATCTTAAAGATATCGTACAAAGATATGTTTCTATAAAGATATTGTTATCTTTAACGATATCTTGCAAAGATATTTATCTAATAAAAGGAGACTGCCAACCAGAAGGGTAATACGCCAGTGTTGGAGCAAAGTAACGCACAATTACAGTAGTGATTCCTTTTTGCTGTATACGTAATATAACGCATTACTAATTACGTTTGGTAAACAGTAATCGTACAATCTCAGTAACGTGAGTTACAACGCATTTTAATCCAACATTTAGGGTGATTTGGTTTTTTAAGAATTCACCAACACGTGAACATTCTTCACAGGAAAAAAAAAGCCTTGAATACCTTCCTGGCGCTGTATTTGATCGGTTAGGTGACGCAGAGACATACTAAATTGCTGAGATCGATATTATTTTCTGGAGTTATTACGCTGCGAAGCGAGCCCCCCATCTTGTTCCCGTGGTCGGGCCCAGAACCAGCACAGTGATGGACAACATCGTATTTGGTATATCAGTGCGACAGCAGCGCGTGTCGAGCTGCTGGGCAATATAGAACATATCGGGAATAATGTTTTAGACTGTGCTTACATGTAAATATATACATTTTATCAGCCGTGGGAGAGCAACTCGTTAAAGTAAATTGGAATGGAAAGACTTGTCTTTTACGTGACCATTTACTGTTCCAATATGTTGCAGTTTACAAAACAAACAAGTGAAACAACTAAGCTTGACGACATGTTTTTGCATCTAGCATATCTACGTTCATCTCAGTACGTAGGAAGAGTAACAAACAGAAAATTCGTGTAGGCTACTTCAAAATAAAAGCACTTCCTGTGACGGTCGCAGTAAAACTAATTAACAAATATTTATCTACCTGTTTACATATCAGCTATAATATCAAGTACTGTAAATATAGTGATACGATAGTGAGAGTTTTAAATCAACAATATATTTGACATTTCACAAACAGAATTCTTGTTTAGCGCTAAAACAAAACATTTTGCATACTTCAATACAAACTGAAGGTACTTTGAATTGATATTCTCATTCTACTACTTTCCTTGTTGCATTTTACTTATCTATTTTATAGCCTTACTTTCGCATATTCATATACATTTACAAAAATAATATGATAATCTATGATGTATAGAAAGTGAGTTTTTCTCATATAAACACTGTTACACTTTTTGAAAAATTTTAGCTTGTGTAGGCCTCATCAGTGCTTTCTGAAATATGAACCACTTTTTAAATGCCGCAATAATACCAAAAACATGATCATTTTGGTCACTCTAAACGGGAGGTTAATTTCATATCGTACATCTCTACAAGGTAGACTGGTCCGATGCTACCATACCATTTATTCCAACATTACCAACATCCGGGTATTTTAGGCAGTTTTTTGTTTGCATATTGATTTGACATACTACATTTGGCAAAACACTACTTACGCTTGTAGTATGCAGCTTTGAAAACGGCCTCAGTCTTGTTTAATTAGCACACACCAGAGCCGTTTGGCGTGATTAGAGGCCTGGACCCTCAACGAGACAGCACGATAATAATGCAGGACCTGCTTAGTTGATATTGTACTGGTGTGTAAATTTCCTACAAAAGGAGCAATTAATCAAACTATAAACAGCACGACATGCAGAGAACCTCCCCGCAGGGCCTGGACAGTCCCAAGTGTTAGTAATGAGCTTATCTATGTTGAGTGAATGATGTAAAAACCAGTACAGTACTTCCAGCTGTCAGAAGGAGTCAAGAACTGTCGTTGAGGAAGTACTACAGTCTCACATAAGGGAAAATAATTAGACAGCGTCCTGAAAACTTGAATAAGGTGTCTTGGTTGCGTCCCACATCGCATTTTACAAGTAAAATTATGAATTTAGGAAGGTGGGGGGTGGTAGGGTGTGTGCACTACAACAGCGTGTAACTACTTGGTCAGTCGTCAAGTCCGTAGGATTGGCCATTCATTAAAAGCACTTTTCACTTGGGTTAACCTCTGACTGTTTGAATCCAGCCGCAATCAGGCGACATCACAGCGTGAGACCCGGAGGTTATCTGCTGAGATCAAAGTGAGCTGAATGCCGGCAAGGACAAGCCTGACGAGGACCATTTGCTTCTGTGACCTCGCCTCACCGCGGTTAGCTCCAAATTCATTTGGGAGCAGGTGGGTGTTTCGCAGCTTGCATCCTTTACTCTCTTCCCCTGGCTGCTGCACCTCTCTTTAATTACCTTAACGCTGTGTTATTCCATTATTTGTTGATGCCGTTACTGTAACACACACATAGCTGTGTCAAACTTTGTTTGCTTCCCAGTGCCAGAAAGCATCATATTCCAAGATTCCTGGTGGAAGCAAACTTTGCTCTGAGATTTTGAGCTGTTTCGAGTATTAAAACGTGTCCTAGGAGGATAGAGAGATAAATATTTTTGCAACACACCATGCATGCACTATAGTTTACAAGCAGTGGTCAGCTATGTACAGAGGTGTCCAGTAACAAAGTGCAATACGTGCATTACTACATAAGTAGAATCCATAGAGAAATTTGATTGTGTTGGCGAGAGTAAGAAGAAACTTAAATACCAAACCCTATGGTTTCACACGATCCCCTACGCCCCCACCCCTGACAAACCTGAGTTGTGACAGACTATTAAAGTAGTGTAATTTACCGAGCCCAACACAAGGTTGTTGGTTGGTTATGTGGCAACGTGTGTATGTCTGTACTTACCTTTAATCAGAAGACACAATAATAAACTAACTGATGAAGAAGCTACTGGCAGCGGTAGACCAACAACTCTTGTGTATACGAGGAATATTAGTTTTTGTCAAAGGAGCCTGTTGCTTTAAAGAGCATAGCTCTCAGCTTCAGTTCCCCGTCAGAAAGGCTGTAAGATAAAGTGGTGAAAATAATCTAACTATAGCATAGCATGTAATGATATTGATTTTAGTTTTTTTTTGTGGTTTAATACAATTTGCACATTGTGTGGGGTATATTGTTTAGCTTCTCTGTCTGCTTCTCCAACTGGGAGCGTACAGACCGCCATTACTGTAAGTAAACAACAGACGGATATGTAACCCATACAACCCACTTCAAAAAATCAGAACTCTCCCTTTAACACACAGACTTGAGACTGAGTCAATCTTCTCTTCAACGTAGGAAGAAATAAATGTATTTTTGCAAAATTGTAACTATTGTTTGATGAACTTGTAACATTAACAACTGAAACAAACTGAAAGAAATATTTAAGTCAAAATACTTATTCACAACTTGGAAAACCCAAGGTCGTTCCTGTTAAGGCCTGTGTCCTGATCTATATAATAGAGTAGACTGCAATTTAAGAAAACACATGCAAATGGACCAAGAACCAAGCAAATTAGAAAAAAAATTCATTAATTTGACAAAACGTCAAAATAGTCGAAGATCAGCTGTTCCACTTAGTGCGCGCCCCCTAGAGAACTTCAGTTGTGTAATCTGGATGCAGCGTTTTTTTTGCCTCTCGCTTTTCTTTTTTGCATCGCTTCTGATTTGCGGCACGTTTGTTTATTTCGTTGTGTTGTGCTTTGCAGCGCGTTGCTAAATGCTGTGCATACGTGTTGTCAAATTGATGAGTTGTTTTCTTAAATTGCAGAGCGTTTTCCCCTGTCGGCCACCGTAATAAGCCATTGCTTTCAACTGGAGAGGTACATTCACATGTCATTTTGTACGATTTGCCTTAGTTTCTTCAAATGATACAACTGGTGGATCCAAACTTACCCTTCAAACCACAAGAGTCACACAATAATAACTAAAACTGATGAAGGCAGTGGTAGACCAACACACTCCTGTGTTATGCGAGGATTCGTCAGCTCTGGTATTCTTATTATTCTGGTTATCTCTATCTCTCCTCAACACAAACACATTGCACGCACAAGCCATATCCAGACTCAGTCACACAATGAACTTTTCACAAAAGCAGCAATGATGAGCCAGCTCCAATGTACAGTTAATAAATATAAGGCGAGAACAGTGACGAGTGATTAACAGCCACTCTACAAAAGCACTGTTTTGCAACTTGATAAATATTCAAAGTGAGTTCTATTGAACCATATACAGTAGTTCCCCTCCTTTCATTACCCCTTAAGCATTGGAAATCAGGTTATTCCACATGCTGACAGACAGATCATATGTTCTGTCTCATCTTGTTCCAGTCCATCAAAGCTATATGTTGTTTCACTGAGTGAAACCGTCAAACCCAAGACTCCATGGTTCTAGGGCTGCATCATTCCATCAAAATTATATTCTAGATGTCGAGTGTCATTTAACCAATTTCCCCCCACTGCATCCTGACATGTGTGGTTCACTGGAATACGCCGTTTCCACTAGAAATAAAAAAGTAAAGTGTGGATTTTAATAAAGTAACTCCTTTTGGCCATCATAACAACAGTGAACATGAGCAGCAAAACCATGCATGTTTAGGCTGAGAGGGCACCATTCGATCACAGCCTCTGTCTCTCTCTCTGGCTGTAAAAGACGCAGGGGGTGGTCTCTGCAGCATAAACCAGCAGACTGCCTACAGCCTAAAACATTCCTATTAACACACTCCGGAATACAGGTTCCCCCTCCACCTATTCCAGTCCACCTCTGTGGTGTATCTGCTAGGAGAAATACACTATGACCTCTCTGAATAGAGGTCTAGAGGTTCTTAAAAGACTTGAAAAATGGTCCTCCTGCAGCTCACGCACAGTCGACTCAGTCATTTATAATCTTCTTTTTCCTCAAAGACAATATGTATCTGGCATTTTTATTTCCCAGATCATCCAGTTAAAAGGTTTTTATTTCCCTCCGCTGACATATCTTTTACAGTAATCAGCCGGCGATCTGCTCTCTGGAGATAAGACACGCACACTTACACACAAACTGGGAACAAACTAACGACTTGTGTTTGTTGTTTGTTGTATCTGGGTTTTTGGAGGTGATATCTAGGTAGCGGTTTTGTGTTGTACACCACAGGTGTGAATGTGCGCTTTGTAAAATGGCAGCATTTCATGCGGTTATTTCCCGGCTTAAAACTTGAAATCACAATGGAAATCACACTTTTCCCCCCTTTCAGCATTAACTTACTCTCCCGCGCTCCTTCATGAAACTAATCAGATCCTTGTAGTACTGTCGTCGTCGTAGGGCTGGGCCTCCACCGTGATGTTCATCTCGCCCTTCAGGTCAGGAGTGCCCTCCGACGAAAGTAGTGCGGCCGGTCATCCTGCCGCAGGTCGTGGAAGATCACCACGGCCCGGGACGTCCAGTTGAAGTGCGTGTGCAGCACGTTGGCAAAGTCCCCCAGCTTAGTGGTGGTGGGCCCGCTGCGCACAATGGTTCGGTACCCTCCCGCTTGTCGAAGCCGTACGCGGGTCCTCGCGGTGATCAGCGGGAGTTTCCAGTGGGACGCAAAACGCCCACGGAGGCGAGGGGTACACGCACCCGGGTCCGAAGAAAGCGTCCGGGCGGATGTAAAGCTTGGCGTCCACGCCACGACCTGCGCCCGCTCTCTCCGCGCACGAGCCAGCGATTGGGTCTTCGGTGCTGAGTTGAGAATGTTGATGTTGCGGCCCATGCGAGCACGATGTTGCCTGTGGAGGTACCTCGTGCGCCAGAGGATGGCCGGGAGGACGCGCGGCAGAGCCCATGGGTACTTGTGGTGGTTGTCCGGGAGCATCACCGGCCACGGGTGATGTACCTGTGCAGCGGGGATTAGGCAGCAGAGCAGCGCGGTGACGACAAAGTACCCCAGCGAGCTCTGCATCCCATGTCGCCTCCCAGCCGCTCGGAAGTCCCAGAGGGAAAGTAGGGCACGGAGAGCGCACCGTTTGGAGAAGAGACACGGCCAGCTGTGGCACCGTGACACACACCATAAGTATCCGTCTCCCCAGCCGCGCTCTTCTTCTCTCTTTATTAGACGTCAAACAAAGTCGGTAAAGGTCTATCCTGTTCATCCAGCCCGGCGGTGCCATGCGTCTCCGCTGCGTAAATCCACGGTAAATGAAGTTCGTGTACTTCCCAAAGACGTCTCCAGCGCAGCGTGGCTTCCACAAGGATGGTCTCTCGGAGAGTGATAACATCCATCCAGATGACTGCACTTAAACCAGAGCAGATCTGCTCGGCACCACACGTCCCACACTGCAAGAAAAGTCCACATCCATAATCAGCTGACCATTGGTTGGGTGACAATGAGGATTCTTCAGGTAAATATGTTACCTAATGGCTAAAAAGTGAATTGAGAGATTTGGTGTATATCATGTGTGTTATGTTATTATCAATGAGAGATCTGGTTTATCACCCTTACTAATAAGGCAGATCCTAACTGACATATCTGTTTCTAAAACAAAAAACTCGCCCACAATAACTAATTTGGAAATAGAGGAGCACGTGTATACATGGAGCCAAGATGTATGAAAAAAGTTAGTTTTCAAAGTGCGCGGACTAAGTTAGACGTTTAAAAATAATTCAATCGGCCTATTTTTACAGCTGTATTTAAAACCTTAAAACGGGCGTGAGTCGCCCCTGTCTTTCATTTCACAGAGTACAGGATAGGGCCTGCTCCATTACTGCTGAGAATTTAATGGATTTTTTTAGCAAGTGTGACCAGGTTGGATTTGATACAGTAAGTAGGTGTATCAGCTGCTATAAGCTGGTGTCTGTCTGTTGATGCGATAGGGATAGTTATTTTGACATTTGTCTGTATCTTGGAGCTCTTTAAAGCCAGCGGTTCAACATGTGATACAAACAGTAGGCTAATGTCGTATTTATCTATTGAATAAACCTCAAGAGTCGAAGTTGGTTAGCTTCAGCTAGCTGTTTTAATTGTCGTTCCTCTCTTCTGTTCAACCATCAGTGTTAACGGTCTTGGTTCAATATTACTGTAATATGGTGTTTAATGGTTGTAGGGGATATCTCTGCAACCCAACAGAACACAGTGAGTGGAAAAATGTAAAGGGAAAAAAATTAAGTGCAACAAAATTTAGCTTTGGGTAGGTTGTAACATTTTCTAACCCAGACTTGTAAACAAGAGTCTTAGTGAACTAACCCAGACTAGACTACTGTGCCGTGTGTATCTTAATTTACAGCTAACAGCTAAAAACAACAACGCTGATGAAAGATATCTAAATAGACACAATAACATGAAATAGGTTTTTAGTTAATCTACAAAGCTGGTAAGCTATCCCAACATAAATGAGATTTTAAAAAATACTTTACTAACATGTTTTTTTTCTTCGAAAATGTGCAGTGTGGTGCTGCTATTCACACGTGCTCCAAGGACTAACGGGGAAGTTAACTTTAGCTAGAGTAAACCAGTGATAGAAACTGTGTTCCTGAATGGAGAATTGGACTTATCACAACAAGTGACCCGTGTTACAATATAGACTGTAAAAAAGATTCAGTCTATGAATAACTATCACACCATACCCAGAAGTATGGCAAAAGTACTTATCCTACAATAAGGAACCCCAACATATAATTACATTATCTTAATGAGAAAGGACGTTCAACATCGCCATTATACCGAATACAGCCAGGTGCAACCTAGCTCAACAGGTGAAGGAACACTTTTTTTTTCTTTCTCTCACTTTTTTCTCCGTGTGGCGTGCGCGCCCGCTCGCGGTGTGAAGCGGTGTCCGCGCTATTCTCCTGACAGCACTCACAATCCTACTTGATAGACGAACTTTATACAAAACTAGAGTAATGAGCCAACTTTTTAAAATGTAAGGAGTAGAAGTACTGATATTCTTGTTAAAATGTAAGGAGTAAAAGTAAAACCTGTAAGCAGTGTGGAACCATTGGGAAAAGTGTGGATGTAGACACTGAACATTGTGAAGGCTCTGTATTGATATTTTGTGTGGTTGTTCTTATTGTGAAATGGATTCCCCCGGTCAGAAATAATTTACTTATTAATATCCCGTTCCCCTACATTGATTAACATTTAAAGATAACATCAACACAAATTAATCAAAGGCTGAACGCGCTCCCTGCTGGCCGCGCCTGGACTACAGGTTAAGCGGGAAATTTAAAGTCTCCCACCCAAAAAGGTGCTTGGCTTCTTCTTAGTTACTTACTTTTAATACTTAAGTACATTTTCTGATGATACTTACATTTTTACTTAAGTAATGTTTTCCAATGCTGGACTTCAACTTGTAAAAGATTATTTTCAGGATGGTCTCACATGCAGACATTTTGACTGGTCAAAGCAGGAAATCACAGGTGTTACTAATAGCCACTAACGACGGGGAATTAGTCAGTCATTAACTGTATTATTCACACCTGTGCCTTTCCAACTGTGACATCAGAATGTTCCTTTGAAAAAGCTAATGTATTACAGTAGTCTATTTCTAGAATAATCCAGGTCATGAATGTGATTTGTCGAGATGTTCTGATACGCCATATCAGGATTAGAAAAGCCTCTGATACTGCCTAAAGCTTGTATCGGTGTCGAAAAATACTGGGAGTTTATGCTTCAATCCAACATTAGTAATAAGCATGAAGAAAATCTTTTTGTTGTGTTTTTAAGGTTTTTTTGTGTGTTTTCCATTTATGATTGTGACAGTGGATAGAAGCAAACCCAAAGGGCAGCAGGTTCAGGTCGAACCCGG
This sequence comes from Etheostoma spectabile, assembly GCF_008692095.1. Classification (NCBI taxonomy): domain Eukaryota; kingdom Metazoa; phylum Chordata; class Actinopteri; order Perciformes; family Percidae; genus Etheostoma; species Etheostoma spectabile. Next base: position 416,807 of record NC_045748.1, on the reverse strand, counting down.
GTGGCTGCAGGAGTCAGCCTACATGGGCGGTTACTCCTACTGGGTGAGCTAAGGCACACCAAGAATTTTTTTTTGCGCGTTGCTCATGTTCGACAAAAGCTTAAGCTGACGCCAGGCCAACAACAACAGATAGAAATCATACACCATCTATACAGGGAGAGTATATCCAGCTCTTATAATATAACCTAAATATATGACACACTGTTATCGGATCCATTACTGGGTATTGGCCAGTCAAAGTTAGGTATCAGAATTGGTATCGGGCCGCGACAAAATGCTATTGACCATCTCTAGGGTTGTCCCAAACAACAACTAGAATCACACCACTCTGTGCACAGGGTGTTCATAGGTCAGAGGCTCAGTGCCAGGAACTAACCCTCATGTCTTCCTGCAGCCCTTTACAGTTTGAACTTGCCACTGAAAACACTGCACTCATTCTTGTTGGCAAAGATCTGAAAGGGTGATTTGTGAAGAGATGTGACACGGACACTACAACATACCAGCACCTGCAGTATTGGTGCCGTGGAGTGTGTTGAAAAAGCAGTGTGTTTTCCTGGGCTGCGCTGTTGTAGTGGTTTTTATTTTGGTCGCTGTAAATTGCGGCCACCAACACAGCAGCACCTTGAATCACACATTAAGAAATTCATCGTATTAGAGCTTTTCTTGAATGCTTCTGTCAGCGTCAGGGGGCTTTACACTGCAAAAGCATCCCACCCATGAATAGAATATCCCCCCAAGATACCCCATACCAAACTATGACACAATAGTACACAGCACTACATGCAAGATACTCATTATATGGATTCACGACAGATGTACATCATTTGGAAAAACTTGTCCATGCTTTCATCTTCAGTAGACTTGACTACTGTAATGGTGTCTTTACAGGCCTCCCTAAAAAAATCTGCAGCTGATTCAGAATGCTGCTGCTCGGGTCCTCACTAAGACCAAGAGACTGGGGGGTGAAATCACATCACTCCAGTTCTGATCTTTACACTGGCTTCCTGTGTCTCAAAGAATTGATTTCAAAGTACTCTTGCTAGTTTAAAAATCACATAATGGTTTAGGACCAAAATATATTTCTGATCTGCTACTACACTATGACCCCCCCAGACCTCTCAGGTCATCTGGGAAAGGTCTACTTTCTGTCCCCAGAGTCAGAACTAAACAGGGGGAAGCAGCATTCAGTTTCTATGCTCCTCATATCTGTAACAAACTTCCAGAAACCTGCAGATCTACTGCTACTCTCTTTAAATCAATCAAGGCTGAAGACCCTTCTTTTTGATGC
>NC_045748.1:415322-415509 GCF_008692095.1 Etheostoma spectabile | reverse complement strand
TAAATGACTGTTCATTTCTTTAATGTTTAATCTCTTATGCTGCACTGAAACTTTTATTCTTGTGTTTTAGTGTTTAATTTCTTTTGCTGCACTGTAACTTTTATTCTTGCGTTTTGTGTTTGAATGTTTTTATTTTATCTATTCATTTGTTTTATCGGTTTTTAATGCTTATGACACTTATGTTTTA
>NC_045748.1:405798-415307 GCF_008692095.1 Etheostoma spectabile | reverse complement strand
ACTCGAAGGGTAGCACTTTAAAGAAAAAGTGTGAATGTGTAGTGTCGTAAATAGACACAAAAGGCAGCACTAGATTGGCTTAATTAGTGTGAAGAAGAGTCCAAGGAGACGAAAGTAAAACGTCTCTAAAAATAGTCGTGAATGGTAGTGTCACTGATGGTGATCACAAAGGGTAGCACTAAAATTGACTAATTAGTGTGAAGGTAGTCTCAAATGGGTTAGGGTTTTATACAGAGAAAGACAGAGAAAGGCAGACTCAAAGGGTAGCACTTTAAAGAAAAAGTGTGAATGTGTAGTGTCGTAAATAGACACGAAAGGCAGCACTAGATTGGCTTGATTAGTGTGAAGAAGAGTCCAAGGAGACGAAAGGTAACGTCTCTAAAAATAGAGTCGTGAAGGGTAGTGACACTGACGGTGATCACGAAAGGTAGCACTTACATTGACTAGTGAAGGTAGTCTCAAGTTTACAATTGTGTTTTATCTATTTTATGAATTTTTTTTTCTTTTGAGGATACTTGTTTTTTCTGTTTAACTGATTTTGTGTAAAGCACTTTGAATTGCCCTGTTGCTGAAATGTGCTCTACAAATAAAGCTGCCTTGCCTTGCCTTGTGCACATGCATGTAATTAGCTTTTCTTAAAACGTGTGGAGAACTCTGCCGTTCCCATCACAAATAAGCTTGCTTTCAAAACTTCCCATAATCCAATGTCATTTACTTACTAGTTCATCCATCTTTTTTTGTCTTGTTTCAGGACACTTACACTCACTAACGTCCTCAAACACGTAACCAACAATGTACACTGCCAGGTCCTGATAATAATATAATATAGGCTAAGAACACCACAATTTGAAGCAGAGCAGTGCTTCTTCTTCCAGCAACTGAAACTGTTTAGAGAGGTGTCAGTTTTGGAGGATATAGTTTGTAGGGGTAGGAGTCTCTGGGCACCTCACGATTTGATTCTGATTTGAAAGTTTTTAATGTAAATTTCCATGCATGATTCAAAAAAATATACACATAAATCTGAGTTCGTTAGATTTTGACATATTTAGTCTACTGAGGTTTTTATTGTGTAGTCATTTCTTGCTTAAGCCTTAAACATGATTGTGAAAGCCCCCTTCTCTCACAGTTATCTTCCATGTCAGAGGCTCAGTCATGTTTACAGATGGAGAACATGAAACATGAGATGGTCAGATGTCATGTGATAAAGTAGATCAACAGCCTTTATGTTTTGCCTAATTATTGTATGCATTTCTTATTAGATTATGAGTATATATACAAAACTTATTTCCCCTTTGGGCTATTTTTTTGTTTTTTTATTATGCACTCTCGCCTAAATTCTAAGTTGTTGTCCATTAACCTATCCTCTTTCAGTCACTCTGTTTTCTGATTTGTACATGTCTGGAGACAGTAAATTTTAAATAAAAATCAATAAATTAAAAAAAAAGCCTGTCCTCAACTCAGGAAAATCTTATTCAACTAACACTCATACAATATTGTCGACTAATCGAATAGGTGATGTCATCGACAGATCTGTAAAAAATTAGTTTTTCCACAAGGAATCATGCAAAACCCTCACTTTAAATCTTCTGTTCACAAGAGATGTGCGCATACGTTTCTTGAAAATAAGTCATTAAGGATGAAAAAAGCTTAAATTACTAAATTGATGAATTGACTAAAGGAATCTTAGTCAACTCAGACCGAAATGACCGATTGGTCTGCACCGTTTCCTGTGAGAAACTTCGAGAAAATTGGTTTTGGTTGGCAAGCTGAAGCCTACGTGACTCCGCCACTAACAATGACAACTACTAGAGTCCTACCTAGCTACAACTACAAGGATTATAACATTAACAGCCTATCAGAAACTAGTGTTATCTATGGTCTAGTGAAACATCCACAATACAGTTTATCCCAAACCAAGTCCTGTTATTCAGCTCCCAGTTGTTTTCTTTCTAATAAGGTGAGATAATGTTTGATCACATTGTTGTTCTTGGCACAATTTCTGGAGTGTCATTATCTTGAAACATGGCAGACTGTATTTTTATCAAGGAGAAGGTACTCAGTGAGCTCACAGTTCCTCACAATTCATTTATGTGTGTTATTTTAATTATAGAAGATGCTTATTTTGCAGATCTTGGTATACATCAAAATACAATTGGGGACCGAAAATCACAGGATGTACAAAATGTGCCAATGTCTTTTTCCAAGGTATTTTTTAAGGCCTTATTAGAAGAGAGAGAGGAAATGGGAGGGAGAGACAGAGGGATGCAGCAAGGGCCACTCAAACCGTGGTTGCTAGACATGTTTTTGAGATATCTTGCTAAATCCGACAAAAACAAACCGTATTGGAAAAACTGCCTCCTTAATGGAGGTAAAAATTAGACTTGAATATGTGAAATTCCTTAAACCTGCATTTCTTAAAATGATGAAAACATTAGTATGGGACTTAATAAGAGGCTATATTATATAAGAAGGCTACTTTCTGCAGAGTAGAGAGCCGAGCAGGCGCAGGGCTGATTACCATCCTGAAGTCTGTGAAGTGGAACAACTTGTACCAAACAATTTAATGTGCTTGTGTGTGAGGTAAAGCCTCAGCAGGTCCGAATGCTCTGCGACTGCTACAACACACGAGGACATTTTCCCCCAGCTGTGTAGCACATTTATTTTGGGAGCGGTCCAGGAGACAGCAGGACTCTTTGGCGTGGTGAACCATGTTGGAAGAGATGAGAGTTGGGGTCTGTGCAGCCCCAGCAGACTTTGGTCTACATGAGGAAATGTCTGCTAGCTGGAAGGACTGCCTCGGAACTGACTTGAGCTGCGAACGGAAATAATGCTACGTTTTTTTATTCATGACTCAGCGGCGGGAGGGTGTAGGTGGCAGGTTGAAGGTAGTGGGTAGACACACCATCAGAGCCTGTAATAGAGGTCTCGAGTTTAATTCCTGTTTGGATTGATCGAGATTTTTCACCCTTTTCTGACATTTTATGTCAATCGAGAGAAAAAAAATCAACAATGAAAATAATTGTTAGTGGAAGCTTTATTTTTTAACATTCCTGTGATGGAAGGATAATTGCTTTGATAATGTCGCTGAAACTTGGGTGTTGGCAATAGTACCATCAGTACTGATCTTGACGCCGCTACAAAGACAACATTGCCTTTTGGTTCAGGCACAAAACAACTTAGAGTGTCGGAAAGTTTGAGAACTAAAATAGCTACTTGGTTAAAGGGCTTTTGTTGTCGTGCTTGCAATAATCATGACTCACTGCCAGGGAACAGCCATGCTCATAGTAAAAAGAAAAGCATCAGTTATGTAAGTTGGGAACAGGATACGTACAGCGGTGTCCCGTGTTTTGTTGACCCATAATCCACCCAGATCGTCTCCTTATAATTCCTACAACCGCTAGAGGGCTTTGTCACTTTTAACGTGAACGTTTTATATTTGTTGGACATTCGCTGAAAAGACTGAAGCTGTTGCTTTTCTTGGAGGATAGTCTTGTTTGAATCCTATTGGTTGTTTCCACTCTAAGAAGTCCCCTGACTCATCTTTGGATGATTTCTGATGTTTGATTTTGTTTGTTTTCCATCTCTGCATATGCTGCAGAAGATTCTGTCTGTCCCTGACCATCCATTTAAATCCAACATTGCAAGAGTTGAAATATGTGACAGCTATATTGTCTAAAACTCAATTTTGTGATAGCAGCATATATATAGAACATATATCTAGACAGTCAAAAGTCACTTGAGGTAAATATTTTGACTCAAATCAATCCACTACTTGTGCTGTGCTGTGTATTTCAATATGTGTGACTACAAAAAATGGTGGAAAATACCTGCACATGATACAAAATTATAATATTTTAACTAACTCCTCTCAAAGTCAATGGGTTTTTGGTTTTATGCCGGTAACAAAGTGAGTTGGTTAACAAACGCTTAAGAGATCTTCACGTTTTGTTCTACCACAAACAATAAGTCAAAAAAATGCCCCACTCAAGAATTTTTATTTAGCTTGTACTTATGTCAGAGGCAATTGATAACAAATGGCTAAATCAGAACAGTGCGTTAAGTCCGTTGGTGTAAATGTGGCCCTCGGCTTTACATGGAGAGCAAGGGAAATTTATCCACCAACACTTCTTACTCTATGAAATACTGTATATCCATCCTATTCAGCAATTTAGTTTAAGTCATATTTTCCTTAAAGTAAGTAACTGTTATACGAATATTTCAGCCTGATTCTAATACCAACTTGTTTCAGTGATTACCTTGAGTGTATCAGACAGAAGACAACAATGCACGAGAATGGAAACAAAAATCCAACTTGAATCCAGAGACTCTTGCCAGTCTGAAAAGCAACATTTAAAAGAAACAAATGAGTGCTTGAGATAAACAATGTTTTTTATTATTTTTTTTTATATTTCTGTTCTGTCTGCAGTTGTATACCTCTGCGGGCCCCTGGAGACTTTCCTGAACATCATGAAACTGTTCCAGAGCGAGATCCAGGACCCAGAAAACTACGCCATTTTCTATCTGGACGTGTTCGCGGAGAGCTTGGCGGATCACAAACCGTGGCAGAATTCCGACACTGACTGGGCTGATCCCATCAAGGTCTTTAAGGTACAATGAACTCCGAACACACACACACACACACACACACACACACACACACACACACACACACACACACACACACACAACACACACACAACACCCACACACTTACTTGCCGTAGTACACATACAGTAAATTGAGACTATTCACATTCTTTGTTGATTTATTGAATGTGGACTGTCACAGTTTCACACGCTTAGTAATTGGAGGCAGGAAATAATACAAGACCAAAACCACCATTTGGCATGAGAAATGGAGGTCTCTGACAACACATTTTATTCACTGTTTCTGTTCTGTTTTCTCTCTAAATCCCATAATCTTTACAAGGCTCTACTTACACAGTAACACAGAATGAAGTCCTCAACTCCAGCTGAACAACTGACAGTTGGTTGAAAGACTTTCAGAGTCAATTGTTCTGATTAAATATAATTTGTTCCAAATCAAAATTAGGGGAAGCTTTTTTGATAATGACACACACACAGACACAGACACAGACACACACACACACACACACACACACACACACAGACACTCACTAACGGATGATCTTAGGATGCTACATAATTTCTGCCAATGGGTGGGTAAATTGAGACTCCCAAAGGACTAGGACCCATCAATCCTTTCGACCACATTAAGATTTGAAATTCTTGCTCAACTTTAATGAATGGGAGGATGTGTTTGCACAGGAAGCCATTTAGCCCTACAAATTAGTGGACTGAGAAACAAGAGAGTGGGCACGGATGTGTCGCTCGGCTAATTTATCTCCCTAAATGTCACACCGGCTTCTCTTTATTCTCTTTAATTCAGTGCTCACAGAGTCTTGATGGAGAGCGGCTTTCTGAACATCAATCTAGCATTATCTTCAATTGATTATGGAATTTTCTGTCATAATGAACTCAACGGATGCTTGCTTCAAGCAGTTGAAGCATTTACTTAAGAATTTAATGGAAAGTATTGCCTTCTTTTGCTTTCCATTTGCAGACTTAAAGGGGATTTAGTGTTAATGCTAACCCTTTACATATCTGCTCCACCTTGTTATCTGCACATTTGGATAGACCCTAGTAGGGCTGCACGACATGAACTTTAAAAAAAAAATCAATATCATGATTAATTGCACATTTTACCTCAATAACGATAAACAAACAATCATCTAATATTTTTCTGATTCGAAGATTGACACTGCGTTTTTAAATTTCTTTGTGTAAAGTTTTATAAAAAAGTCTTTTGCATGATAAAAATGTAAATAGGCCATACAATTTATTTCTTAACTGCTAATTAACTTGTTAATTCTAACTTTCAACCAGCATTTTGCCCTTTTAAGCTCCCTTTTTTTTTTTTTTTTTTTTTTTTTTTTTCTTTTTGTGGTGGCTACGTGACACATGAAACCTATACCTGATGAGGACTGGCGAGTTAAATTGGCTGTCTGAGAGTAGATACCATGCAGACACACAGCTGACAACCTGCAGGTGGAGGCGATGGAGACAGGCTCGGACATACACAATGCAGCTGCATGTGTCTGACAATACACAAAACAACACCGGTACAAGCCGACAGATGTCTGCGGACACAGAGTGCGGAAAGTGTGTCAGAGCCTCCCGGACGGGTGAACTGAGACTCCTTTTCCTGCTTGGTGGTCAACGGTTAATGATTGGTGTGTGCGCCAGTGTTTGTGTGTGTGCGTGTGTCAGCCCACACCACATTTGGCCACTAGCGAGTGTTAATTTCGGAAACCTGCACACACGGTAGAATGTTTTTAAATGGAAAGTAGGCCTATCAACAGAAAGAAATTATTGAAATTATCGTCATGGGAAAATTACGTTGATGTTGATAAATATACCCTGTTAGTCTTATTATTTGCCCTACTGTTATTGCAGAACAGCATCGCCAGAGTTTTTAACGTAAACTGATAATAAGTAATTTAATTTGTTCAGCCAAAGCACATGAAAACAACAATTTGGGGATGGACACTTCTACTTTTTTATTTGTAGTATTCTTTTCATATCTTTTTCATAGCTAGTCATAGCTATTCATACAAAAAGCTACTTTAATGAGCCAGAATTTATTTCAAGAAGAAAGCAATTTTAAGATTGGAGACTGAAAATGTTACCACTAGTTAAAGTGATGTTTTGTTCAAACCATAAATAGGTATGAAACAGCTTAAGCATCAAAGCTTAAGCACAGTTCTCTCATTATCTGTTTATCTCATGTGAACTGCTCCTGACCCTGGCTGCAAAACAACATTTTGGCTCACATTTAGCTGATTTTGCAAGGCGTTAATTTGTCAGCGAGCCATAACAGGGCTCATTATGGCTTCCCTCTGAGCAATAATTGCTTGTGGAAGTTTGTGGTGGGGTTCAAATACTGCAACTGTTGTAACATGAAAAACTACAGACATTTTAGTTAGGAGCAAAGCCAGAGGATTTTCTAGAAAGGTCTAAAATGTGTTTTTGTGACAGCAGTATATCGACAGAATCAAAGGTCACCTGAGGCAAATATTTGTCTTGATTTCTCCATCCAAACACTTGAACAAATGTTAAATGTCTGTCTCTGCTCATGTGATATTACAGAAATTTGTAACGATTTTCAAATCAAAGATCATGAAATAAGTAATTTTTGTTTTTTGTCAGTGTATATAACAATGGCAAGGGTTTGCTTTAAACATAACCCTTTAAAAATATGTTTTTATCATTGAAGTTTGATTCATTTGGAGGTCATTAAAATATAATGAAAAGTTATTTTGTTCTCCGCTTTAGACTTCTAAGGTAGTATACGGCCAAAACAATACTAATTAGTTATGACATGTGATTTCAAGTAATATTAGATGTGAAAATCATAAATCTAAACTTAAAAAGGTTGGAAAAAAATGTTTGCCAGTGTAGTGGTTTGATGCAAATCAACTCGTTGAAAGAATTTTGTACAATTAAATGTAATTATAGGCCTGCTTGATGGCATGCATTGTCTTGTTTAAGAAGAAACATTTAAAAAAGGCCAGATGTTTGTGTGGTTTTAATATAGTATGTAATTTATCTTTGCTGATCACAGTATTCTTATTAACCACAGTCAAATGTCTACTTTAAATCAAATGATTAAACAAATATTTAAAACATATTTTCTTTTGAGATTGCAAAACAGCCCAATATTTTCTATGATAGCTTTGGTTATATATTATTTTATATTTTAGGTTTAATTTTTCAGAGACACTCATTCCTAGAAAGATTAGGGAATTAGGGAAAGGATTAGGGAAGCAGACAATTGGGTGGTTTTGGCTTACCACTTAATCTTAGCTGACCTTATTATTTTGTACAAATGTCGGTTGTTACAGAGCACAGGTGTTATAATTTACATACCATTTTGTTATGTTTTTTTCGGATGTCATATGACGGCAGAAAATATGCCAAAGTTAGTTGGGGTCACTAAAGTGACTGTTAGCTTTGGTTTGACTCTTAGCGTGCTTAAAGGGCGGCTGTGGCTCAGTGGTAGAGCGGTTGCCTGCCAATCGGAAGGTTGGGCAAGACACTGAACCCCGAGTTGCCCCCGGTGCTGCGCATCGGAGTGTGAATGTGTATGAATGTTTATCTGATGAGCAGGTAGCACCTTGTACGGCAGCCCCAGCCACAGTGTATGAATGTGTGTGAATGGTGAATGTTCCCTGTAGATGTAAAAGCGCTTTGAGCAGTTGTTAAGACTGGAAAAGCGCTATATAAATACAGCACATTTACATTTAAAGCTCAACGACTGTTAGCCAGTAAGCCGGTTAGCTGCTTAGTCAGTTTCTGAATGTCGACCGCAAACAACAAAACGGTGTAACTGACAATGCTAAGAGTGTGTAGTTGGAGAATTGATATGCTGAAATGCAAAATTGTCACAGAGCAAGTTTTAGCATTTTGGCTGAAAAAACCAAGATGAAAAAAACAGAAATAGCATTTCAACCATTACTCCATTAGCATCATTTTTAAAATTAAGGATGAAAACCAGACTAAATAACGTGCTAGATAGCCATTTTATATTACAGTTGCGTGATAACATAAAACACGCTAAAACAGTTCATTAAAAAGTTTTTCTCTCGCTGTCTCCCCCAGTCTGTTTTCGTCATAACGTACCGGCCTCCTGATAATCCAGAGTACAAAGACTTCCAGAAAAGGCTTCATGCCAGAGCTCAGAAGGATTTCGGTGTGCATTTGGAACCATCATTGGTAAGTTGCAGCCTATGAAAACAGCATGCATTCTCAGCAGCATCATGACCTCTTTAATCTTTTATAAGATATTCTGTGCAGAAAAATCCTCACTGTGCTGTGTAATTGGCATCAGTTAATGATGAGGGATGTTAGCAATTAATACCTTTCAGTTTTACTGCTTACATCTCAGATATTAGGTTTGGGAGTTTCCCCAAAAAGTACATCAGGGTGTACTTTTTAAAGATATAAGGTATTTAGTGTTTTTGTTGGTATTTGGCACTTTCATTTTTAGAATTTCAGTAAATCAAGCTTTTATATGTTGGCTGAAGGAGGGGTATTCCTTCATTATGGTCCTTTTAATCAAAATTGCATCTACTTGTCCATCTACTTTTAGATGGATTACATTGCCGGCAGCTTCTATGATGGTTTTGTGCTGTACGCGATGGCTTTGGAGGAGACACTTGCAGAGGGTGGAGCCCAGAACGACGGCATCAACATCACAATGAGGACGCAGAACCGCCAATTCTGGGGTGAGCAAATGTGGTCAACTTGTAGGAATGGCTTCATACATTAGAGTAGGTTTTAAAAGATAAATGTTTGACTGTGACAACCTGTTATATTTTTATGGTTTTACGTACAACCTGCTACATTTTTGGTTTTGATGTGTGTGCCACACTCATTAAACATGGATATACTTGTGTAATTCTGGGATGGGAGAAAAGCGTGCTCTGG
>NC_045748.1:400837-405788 GCF_008692095.1 Etheostoma spectabile | reverse complement strand
TTTCTTTAAACCAATCACAATCGTCGCCGGACCCTGACCTGCGGCCCTTTGCTGCATGTCATCCCCCTTCTCTCTCCCCTTTCGTGTCTTCCTATGTGTCTCATATGTCCTGTCAAAAATAAAGGCCAACAATGCCCAAAAAATTATCAAAATGCCAACACAAAGAAAGCGGTAGGTAATCAGACCGAAAATAAGGGATATCCGGCGGAATTCTAGGAATTACCTGAAAATTCCTGGTAAAGAAATGTCTTTGTTTTGACTTATTTGTATGCAACCTCATTCAAAATGTGAACATGCTATTGATTAATCTGTAAATGCAAGAGTCATTGTAAAGCCATGGCTGCATCTCAGATAACAAGGAACATGGTGTGAGGCCAAAGGCACGCCCCAGCAACCCATTCACTTCCCCCGTAAGGATTTTGATTATTAGCCATAATGTCTAAACCATCCCATGTAGCACAAGCTACGAGATTGTGAAAACAACGATCTATGCCCCTGTAGAAGCCACACGTCCGTATAAAATCAACCTTGTGTTAAGAAAAACATGTTTTATTTACAAAGTCATGCCCGCTGTTACCATGGCAAGATTTACCGCACCCGCACGGCTAGCAAGCTGGGTCAACCACTGAGGTCTATGATCATTTATGCACACAGTCTTGTACCTTTGCCTTTTTTTCAGGCTTAGAACTCTTTATGTAAACATTTTCTGAAATTTCAATACAAAGTGGGCGGTCACTGTCGAGCTCTATTGGGAAGCGCCATTGAACCCATGATGTAATTAAAATATAGCCTTTCATCACAATAAATATATTGTTTTTAACTATCACACAACACTCCAGTTAATAGTCCATTTGATGCTTGGTGTGGGTCCTCACACACTTCCTTGTTTACTGTGCCGGCTGTCAGATCTGCCCTCACATCATATTGGAAGAAGCAGAACAATGGGATGTTGTTCTTTAGATCATAAGAGTTGATGAAGGTTGTTTTGCTCAGCATTATTGGGGAAAAAAACAAGGAAAACAAGACCAATGTTGAAAATAATAATGGAAACTTCCACTTCATTATTGTGCATGTTTTGACAATGTTACTTGGTTGGACAGAAGCAAAAGCTTTTTCAAATACACTATACTGGCTCAGAAAATGCGTTTTCTTCTACTAAGAAGTCACGTTCCAACTATTTTTCAACCTTTACTACAGTGTCCAGCAGTCATCTTAAACACAATTAAATGCCAAAGGCAGTACATAAAACCAGTATAGCAAAAGTACTGTACTGAGTTTATGACGCAAACAAATTAAGAAGTAGAGAGATTATTTAAATGGGAGCAGATATAATGAGCAGTTTGTAGAAGGACCATATATAACATTGAACCAGACCCTTGATGGAAATATTGTTTGTGTTTTTAGGAGTGACAGGACTTGTTACCACAGACCAGAAAAATGCCAGGGATATTGACATCAACCTTTGGGCCATGACCAACCAGGAGACAGGAGAGTACGGGGTAAGTCCTGCATTTACTCTTACCGTTGGTAATTTGCTTTGTGTTTAATGCGTTTGTGATCTTACACAGAGTTGGATATGAGGGAGGAGTAGTAGATGAACTGCCATTTGGATATGGACTATTCCTTTAAAGCCTCTGTGTAATGTGAAAAGGTCATCTTTTTAAAAAAAGGAGGTTTGGCAGAGGATTTAATGTCCAGACGGAATTGATGATTAAATCAATTCCATCTGGACATAATTAAAATGATTAAAGAGCAGAGGTCAACGAGTCTAAGGCTGCCAAATAAACACTGATACTAGCTCAAATAGAATGAAGGTAAAGAGCAGAGAGATCAGCTTTTGTTGGGCATGGACTGGGCTGATAAGCAAATGAGGAGGGACTCATTCAACCTTTTTATTACATACCTTGTTATTTTAGTGATGTTAATAATTAACAGTTGAAACCGTAATCCGACAATTAGAATTGTGACCAATTTAATGCTAATCATAATTATATAATCAAAATGAGTTAATACCGTATTCAGTTCATTTATTAATTAGTTAACTAGTTAATACTAGTATTAGATAAACAGTTAAAAATAATAAATATATAAAAGATGAATAGGTTATGAAATAAGGTGACCAGATTTCGCAGACAAAATCCAGGGACATTTTCAGCTCAGAAGCAAACCTCCAAAACAAGTAATGTTTTTATTTTTGTAAAACTTAAAACGGGGACACTAGACTAGAGGGCTGCATTAGGGGCTGAGCCCCCCCCCAGGTCTGATCCTAGACCCACCCTGCTGCTACTTCACTACTCCACTCCACTACACCTCAAGATAGAAAGTCCTATATTCAAGTAAAAAATCCATCCATACTTCAAGATGAAAAGTCCTAATATTCAAGATAAAAACTCCATCCTTATACTTCAGATAAAAACGTCAATATTTCAAGAAAAAAAGTCTAATAGTTTCAAACCGAGAAAGTCTAGTCCTAATATTTCAAGATAGAAAGTCTTAATATTTCAAGATAAAAAAGTCCTAATAGTCCTAATATTTCAAGATAGAAAGTCCTAATATTTCGAGATAGAAAGTCTTAATATTTCAAGATAGAAAGTCTCAATATTTCATAATGTTGTAATGTTTTACTGAACTACTGACAGCTTTTGCTTATCTGCTCAAGGCTGGTTTCTGCAACAGCTCATTGAGAATCAGATACAACAAACTACTGGACATATTTTCCTTTGACGTGATGCGTATTAAACGAGATCGCTGCAATTGTAATTTATGTATTTGTCCAGGTTGTATTTACGTTCATAAAAGTGCTCGTTTTGCTGCTAACAGACTCAGATTAATTTCTAAGTGTCTGACAACATTATGGAAAGGATTTCTAAGGAGGTCGACCTTTCTGTTAAAGATTAAGATCCTTTTTAAAACTAAAAGTCTGCGAAATTGCGTTCGCTAAACGCACCAGACTCCTGTAAACAATCAGTGATTTTAGCATCGTAAACACGGCTTCTAAAACCTCTCGGAGCACCGCTGGCTCGGGCGTCTGGAGCCTGCGGGTGTTGGGTGTGCGATTATCGGCTACGTTTTGTCAGTTTTTTCTTCTTTCATTCAATTTCGGGTCTTTCAGTCACAGTGAAAACCGGGGACATTTCCGGGGACAGATCTAGCCGGGACAGATAGCCAAAATCGGGGACTGTCCCCGGAAACCGGGGACGTCTGGTCACCCTACTATGAAATCTATTTCCTACTGCTAGTTAACTAGCTAGTGCAAGCTAGCAAGTTGTGTTTTAAGATGCTTTTTTTTCTGCTAAGTTTGTGGCTCTCTGCTGGGCAGTGCTCAGAGTGGGGGGGGCTACGTGACACATGCCACTATATTGATGAAGACTGCCGGTTTAGATTGGCCGTCCTTCACAGCGTTTGCAGGGCAGACAAACCGCTGACCGCCTTTCAGTGGATGCGGGGGAGACCGGCTCGGACATACAGTAAACGCACGGAAACACAAGCAGTTCCAGAGAAGTGTGTCCACGACAATGCACGGAAAATCGTGGCTGCATCACCTGGTTCAAGTCTGCAGCTGTCCGGGGACCAGTTAAAAACAAACGAAAAAAACCCCGCTAGTAAATCTATCTCCTACCTGCCAGTTTGGTACGTCCGAGCGTCCTAGGTCCCTATGGGACTCTGTTGCCTGCTTGTCAGCTAACAGTTGATGATTGGTTAACAAGGGTCAAACATCTACTGTTGGGTATCTAATTAAAACAACCTTTAAGACATAAAACAACCTTCTTTCATTTATCACTAGAGGTCAGAGTTCCTATGTTAAATGCGGAATGACAAGCAGACATATAAGAGCTTTGCCTAAATATAAAAAGTCTAAAAGTGGGAAAGATTTTGATTAAGTCAGGGACCAAGTAAACACAACTACAAATGTTGTATTGCATTAGATGCCAGTTGCATCGTTTAAGTACTAATATCTGTTAACATAAAAACATAAAACTTATCTCCTATAAAACGTCTTTGTTGTCAACTATACATGCACATGAGAGAGTTTGATATAAACTGAAGAACTCATTCATGAATAATTTAGTGCCTTATTATGTAGAGCAAAATAATAATATTGAATGAAAAGTCATGTGTCTCTAATTACTTAAAAAAATCTTTTCAGCATATGTGTAGTTAAAAACCTCAGCTTTTGCTTGTCTTTGGTTGATGCAATGAAAGCAAATGGATATTACTATCTGGGACATATTTTGGGGTCCTGACTTCTCTAATGATAAGATGCATAAAACCTCAAATTTCTCTCCCAGTCCGATGAAAATATTTGTGTTTGTTGCGCTCTGCAAACACTGTTGTAAACTGCTGCAGTGTGTATTTTTTTCTCAGGCGTAGAAGAAGTGGGTTAGCTCGATTTGAC
Organism: Etheostoma spectabile; assembly: GCF_008692095.1. Lineage (NCBI taxonomy): Eukaryota > Metazoa > Chordata > Actinopteri > Perciformes > Percidae > Etheostoma > Etheostoma spectabile. The sequence continues at coordinate 401,392 of NC_045748.1, read as the reverse complement.
TTGAGTTAGAATTTCATAGCAGTCCTCAGAGGCTGTCAGCATGACTTCCTGCTCTCAGTTATCCTTGGCTTTTAATTGGTCCATTTATACGGCCCATTGACCCAGGAGCCAGCAGCCTGGTTGAAAACATCACAGGTTGGTTTCAGCTTTCAAAATCTCAGACTGTGGAATATAATAACATAGAATATCAATATCAAAATGACTAAGGCTGATTCATTTGAATGTAAATGGTCAATTAGATACATTAAATGCATCATGTTCCTGTTCAAGCTGTATAGCTTGCATCGCTTTTCAATTGGCATTGCTATAAACGGCTAAAATAGAAAAACAGTTTGAAAACATGACTCTGGCGTTACATACTAATTAATACACAGTTAACAACACTTAAATGTTGTGTTTTTCCACAGTGGATGTACAGGTGTTTTATACATCTGTACACATAGTAATAGGATCTTACTGTAAACTCAGTTTACAAAGCTAAATTTTGTGAGGACAAGAGTTAACCTTAAAAAATAGGAAACTACCAGGGATGAGCGAGTACAGCATTATCTGTAT
>NC_045748.1:397980-400827 GCF_008692095.1 Etheostoma spectabile | reverse complement strand
ATCTGTTTACCACATGAATTATCTGTATCCATATCCCTACTCGGACTAGGCGGGGCCTAACCCGGAAGTGGGTCTGGTTGTCTTGAAATGGGCGGGGCTTTAACCGTCATGTATTTTAAGCATGCAATTGATATGGGTTGATCATAAATTGTTATATTTATTGCTGATTAGAAAACTATTTCCATGACAGCATCAGCATTGAGCTTCAGACCAGTGGTGTTGTCATGGTAACAAACAAACTATATAGGCCTACAGTATATAACAAGTTTTGCAACAATAAATACAACAATGGGGTTGCAATTATTAAGTAAATTGTAATGAACAAGAGTTTTCATACTCAATAATATAACTTTCTTTTTTTAACTCTTAATCATTTTTTGCAGGGGTTCTTTTTTATTTTCACACCAGGTCTGTGTGAGTGTGTGTGCCTGTGAGTGAGTAAGAGATACAGAGAGAGAGAGAGAAACAAAGAGAGAGATGGGGGCGGGGGGTTGGAATTTTTTTGTGTGTATCTTAATTTGTAATATTATTCATTTATACCGCAACTGCCTTTTATTTTTTTTATAAAACACAGCAAGAAAGTTTCAGACACTCAAAAGAACTGGTTAAAGCCAGCAGGCAGTTTAAAAAAACAAACAAAAAAAAACTCAGACGGCTGAGATGCAACCCGAGTAGCATTCTACCAACACCATGTCTGAACAATCCCCACGGTTACCAGAAGTCTCCTGGTTACTAGGTACTAGTTTGAACCGAAGTATAAAACAAACCTGAAGCTGAAGAAACCCTAAATGTTAACGGGAAAGCCCTGCAGACCTGACGGAGAGATGTTCACTTCTCCGTGTCCTGAGCGTGTGTGAGCAGGGCCGGTGGGACACAACAACAGGAGGAATCTGTGTGTGTAGGGAGGGGCGCTGGGACTAGCCTATCACAGAATAGTGTAGGGGAGGGGCGCTGGGACTAGCCTATCCCAGAATAGTGTATTGGAGAGGCGCTATGACTAGCTCTGTGACTAGCCTATCACAGAACGCAGACATAGTCAATGGAGACTTATTCATTCCGAGTACAGATATTGACTCGCATTACTCGTATAATACTTGTATCTGGCAAAAGTTCTTTATCCGTACCGGATACTCGTTTCAGCCGAGTACTCGGCTCATCCCTAGAAAATACACTATATGGCCAAAAGTATGGGGATACCCCTGTCCACATACCTCGACTGACCAATAGTGAGTCAATCAGAACTGTCATTTATGATGTTTCACCCTGTTTTTATAGGATCAAATAACTAATAAAAATCAACTTATCAGAAAAATGAACAGCTGAACAAACATCAGCGTGATGAGAACTACCTACAATGATAACATTTATTTGAAGTGTACTTTAATTTTTTAGTTTGGCCCATATCCTATCTGCTAGTCTATATCGACAATGTTTCATTTTCGGGATTTTTCAGGTGCCGCCGGAAATTCCGCTGGATGTCCGTCACCTTCCTCTTTCTTTATGTTGTTATTCTATTCTATACATTTCTGAGGACTATGGGTAACTGCTCCTCAGATCTCTGCAGGGTAAATCCAGACAGCTAGCTAGACTATCTGTCCAGTCTGAGTTTTCTGTTGCACAACTAAAACAACCTTCGAACGCCAACGTTTCACCAAAACAAGTTCCTTACCAAGACTATTTTGGAGCGGCACCATGGCTCTGTCTGGCGCTTAGCCCCACCCCAGAAGACTGTCATGGGTTTAAAGGAATGTCAATAAGCCACACCACGTTTTTTCTCCCATCCCGGAATGCTGTGTGGACTAGCCAGACTGTCCTCCGCAGTGATGTGGAGGAAGGTCTGGCAAATTTGTAAACTTGAAGGAGGCGGGATTTATGACCTTTACTGCCACCAGTAGGCAATCGAGGTTTTTGGCTTCACTTATACAGTCTCACACAAATACTGTCTCTCGGGTGAAAGTCCTGTGTTGACCCATTCACCAGCCCGACCTACCTTCTTACATGGAATTATGCTCTTTTATTCTACTTCCAACCATCGTTGTTCTTAAAAACATCTTAGAGCGTTGCTGCCTTGATCAAGCAGTTGCTCCAAGCTTCTACTACTACCACAGTTTTAGTTTACTTTAATTTCTGTGTCATGCCAAACATTTTGCCTATGGGATTACAAGACGCCACAAAGTTATTAAGCAAAGTCTTCCGGTCTCATATAAAAATCATTCAAAGAAATACAGTACAAGAATAGAAGTGTGTACACACACACACACACACTATATACAAACAACAAATCCTCCTCTAAAGATCATCAACTAGGAAGTAGAAGGGTCTTACCACCTCATCGCTGTGGTAGTGATAAACATTTGATAACGCCTATTCACTCGGCTGATAACATTTGAAGCGAGTGGTATATTCCATGATTTCAAAATATATTTACATTTTATGTATACCTTGATGTACTCTCAATAAAACATATTTAACTGTAGAAGAAAAATGCAAAATGTCCATCTCAGCTTGCACACTTCAGGTTAAGTGAAGAAAGGGTTGCTGGAGATTTGTTGGCAGTGCAGTAAACAGAGCCCCTGAGCTGACATACTGCAGCTATTTCAGATGGCACTCCCTCTGCCCCTTCACCCATCACATTCTGCATTGTCTTGATGACCCTCTCTTCTGTTTGGGTGACAGCCTGCAGGTTTTAGCAGAGGCAACACAACACGCTGGGAGAACGGGTGGAAAACATGAAAAGTCTTCCGGCTAGTCAGAAAGACAGGGGTCGTGTTTCACAGCAGGACAACAGATGCTGCTCATGAAGCTGCACACACACACACACACACACACACACACACACACACACAC
>NC_045748.1:394472-397970 GCF_008692095.1 Etheostoma spectabile | reverse complement strand
ACACACACACACACACACACACACACACACATATATATATATATAACAAATCACTAAAAATCAAGTCTTAAAACACAATCTTGCTGTATGCAAAGAACGTCACTGAATTTGTCTTGTTCATAAACATTTCTGATTCTGTTGAGTTGGTGGCGTTTTCAAGTTAAACGACAGCAGCTCAACAGAAGGAGAAGGGCTGAATGACAGACATTTGTCGCGCTGGGACGATATGTTTTTGTCCCGATTTGTTTCTTTTACGACACATGGGTGCCGATTCAACGTGTGCTTTGATTTTCATTTATTGTGATTCTAGAAGTATTGCGTGTTGACTCTAGCCTTTTGTAGACAATAGAGATTACACCTGAAGAGTTCCAAAGAAGATTTATGCCGACCTTACACCAAACAACTTTTTAAGCAATGCCATGGTCGCTGACTAATTTAATAAGTATTAATAAGAATGAAATCAAAAGTCTTGCTAGAGTTGTATAGTTTGTGACTCAAAACTCATTGACATTATGACATATTGTCTTTAGATGTGAAATGGTGTTAGACTTTCAGAGTCTTCACGTGTATGGTAGCAAAGAACCGACAGTCATGCTAACAGTTTTGAAACCAACGTATATGATATGAAGTAGCGGGACAGCAGCTAGCCTGGAGGTGACATATGCACTCACTCTATGGTTGCGCAAGGCATGATTAACAATGTCATCAACATTGTCCTTAAAGCTGCAGTAGGGAGTTCTGAGAAAACATGGACTTAGCCTAAAAATTTGAACAAGCACACCTTACAGGTCCCTCCCCCTTGCTCTCTGCTGCGCTACAGCCCCCCCCTCCACAGCTCCTCCCCCACAGCGGGGCCTGCTGTGAACGCGCCGGCTAGTAAGCAGGGCCACCGATGCTTTCCACATCCTCATGGACAATACAGGGGATTTATTCTGAGGGTATAGCTTATGTAAAAAAATTTGCTTATTTAAAATATTTCTATTAAAAGTGTTGTAAATTTTTTCAATAAAAAGGGTTTAAAATTATTTTTTATGTAATCGCTCATTTGTGTGAACAAAAGTAGCAAGTTACACAGTACATTACTGAATTACCTTTTGGATCAATTTAAAACAGTAAACTTTCAGTAGGAATGATGAATCAGGGAAGAAGCTCAATAAGCCAAGGAATAACATCTTAGAAATTGTTTTTAGGTTTTATTAGCATATGGTAAAATAAATCGCTTTTTTGCAAAGTACTCCTGACAAGGAAATACTGAACATTTTGATTTGGACTGAAGACGATTCTTCACGTGCCGTGTGCTGGGCCATGTCTGACCTGTTAAGGAGCATATAGAATTGTTGTGCAGACATTTGATTTACAAATTACACCCTGAGGGTAAGAAAACGTGTATGTTAAAAATAATCAAAAATAGAATTCTGCCTTGCCAAACGTTGACAGGGACAGCGCACAATTAAACTAGTTTCACCAGAGCTAAGCTACATTTATTGTGATTGACAAAAAAAACTTTTGGCTTACTAAATGTAGGCATCGAAACAATATGCTTATATGAGGGTGAAGGAGTTAGCAGGTAAAGTTATCTTCACCTGCACAACATTCCTGCCGTGTACAAGCTAACAAGCTAACGTTAGGCTTAGCAACAAGCTACAGAGTTAAATGAGTTTGCGCTATCACCAGTGTACTGAAAGTACTGTAACCATTGAATCTTAGTTGTAGTTCTTAAAAAATGAAACAAATCAAGCAGGGATACTTAATGTCAGCAGAAAGTGGCTAACGCTAGCTCAGAATCGTGTTGAATCTTTCCGGGCGTAGCTCCTCCACCTCTGAAAAACCGCTTCGAGTGACCCTCGTTTATTTCGGGCTCGGTTTAATTCTTTCTTTTTAGCTCGCTTTTCGTCATCGGCCTTCTTCTGTTTGCCCGCTTTTTTTGAGCAGGTGTCACGAGAAATTGGCCTTTTTGAAAAGTTGTTTCTCCGGAATAGCACAGATGCAGTACACTGGCAATCTTGAGCTTGAACGGTGGTAAGCGTGTGGGGGGGAGGGGTATGAGCAGCGCGTACACGAGAGTGATTGACGCTGCCAGACAGTCCTCCTGGCTCTGATTGGCTGTTTCTGACGGGAGCGGTGTATTTCATAGTGGCAGTTTTAACAAATAGTGTAAACACATTTTTACAAAAGTTACCTACTGAAGCTTAACAAATAATTGACAGCATTAAAGACTGCTCTAGTGTCACGTGTGAAGTGGAGGGGTCAGACTCCGGTATCTTTATTTTCATCCATTTAAGTGAGCGTTTTTGTCTGTGTTTGCAGCTTGTTGCGTACTACAATGGAACCACCAAAGACATCATTTGGTCCCAGACAGAGAAGATCCACATGGCCCAACGGGGGGGCACCGCAGGATAATCCCCCCTGTGTGTTTTCCACCGATGACCCCTCCTGCAATGATGGTATGAAACTTTGCCTACAGATGATCATACTGTTCCTGGAGTGAAGTGTCTCTAGAAAACAAGCTACATAAGTTTGACTAATGGACACACTGATTTCAGGAAATTGCATGAAAAGAATTATGTTCATGCACAGCATTATCCCCCATTAATGGCAGATTTCTTCTCATGACGACTAAGAGTTGAATCGCTCATCAGATGGATATTTCAGTGAACAATCTCTTGTATATTATCCGTCATCTCACAGGCCTGTGATATTCATTGATGCTGTGATGAAAATGGTTTAGTTTTTTCATCAATCCCAAATGTGAAAGCAGAAAGTGAAAGGCAAATGTAAACATTCAATATTTGCTCAAATAACAAACAGAGTGATAGATAAGAGCTGGAAAAGTTTTTTTGTTGTATGAATAATTTAAGACTGAATTGTCATCGATGAGGAACTGAGGAGGAAAACCACTGCAATTATAAATGTATTGGTGTGTCAAGGCGGGATAAGGTGGAGGAGCACATAAATCGACTCAACTGTCACAAACTAAAGCAGCGCAAAATAATTTGCCCTCTACTGTGGCTTTAAGCACAAGGACAGTAAATGTTAGGGATTTGATGAAACATATTGACGATTAACAGCTAAACAACATAAGGACAGACAAAGCAGCAGTGTTTCATCTACAGATTAAAGGAAACGGAGAAGGTGGTATACTGTAGTCGTTTGAAAACTAGACTCTACGTTTCCTAGCTCCAGCTGTGTGAATACTGCAGAGGAAATCAATCCTCTCATCTTAGAACAAAGAAAAAACAAGTATTCAAATGTTGAACTATTAACGTTTTTTTTGGGGTGGCAGTAGCTCATTCCGTAGGGAGTTGGGTTGGGAACCGGAGGGTGCACTGGTTCAAGTCCCGGTATGGACCAAAAGTACGGAGTGTGGATTGGTGGCTGGAGAGATTCCAATTCACCTCGGGCACTGTCAGGTGCTGTTGAGCAAGGCACCGTACCCCCCCATCGCTCAGGGCGCTGGTTCGGCTGGCAGCACTCACTCTGACATCTCCATTAGGCATG
>NC_045748.1:394093-394447 GCF_008692095.1 Etheostoma spectabile | reverse complement strand
ATTACCTTTTGGATCAATTTAAAACAGTAAACTTTCAGTAGGAATGATGAATCAGGGAAGAAGCTCAATAAGCCAAGGAATAACATCTTAGAAATTTGTCTTAGGTTTTATTAGCATATGGTAAAATAAATCAGCTTTTTTTGCAAAGTACTCCTGCACAAGGAAATACTGAACATTTTGATTTGGACTGAAAGACGATTCCTTCACGTGCCTGTGTCTGGGCCATGTCTGACCTGTTGAAGGAGCATATAGAATTTGTGTCAGACATTTGATTTACAAATTACACCCTGAGGGGTAAGAAAACGTGTATGTTTAAAAATAATCAAAAATAGAATTCTGCCTTGCCAAACGTTG
>NC_045748.1:372878-394083 GCF_008692095.1 Etheostoma spectabile | reverse complement strand
CGCACAATTAAACTAGTTTCACCAGAGCTAAGCTACATTTATTGTGATTGACAAAAAAAACTTTTGGCTTACTAAATGTAGGCATCGAAACAATATTGCTTATACTGAGGGTGAAGGAGTTAGCAGGTAAAGTTAATCTTCACCTGCTACAACATTCCTGCCGTGCTACAAGCTAACAAGCTAACTGTTAGGCTTAGCAACAAGCTACAGAGTTAAATGAGATTTGCGCTATCACCAGTGTACTGAAAGTGTACTGTAACCATTGATATCTTAGTTGTGTAGTTCTTAAAAAATGAAACAAATCAAGCAGGGATACTTACATGTCAAGCAGAAATGTGGCTAACGCTAGCTCAGAATCCGTGTTGAATCCTTTCCGGAGGCGTAGCTCCCTCCACCTCTGAAAAGCCGCTTCGATGTTGACCCTCGTTTTATTTCGGGCTCGGTTTAATTCTTTCTTTTTAGCTCGCTTTTCGTCATCGGCCTTCTTCTGTTTGCCCGTCTTTTTCTGAGCAGGTGTCACTCGAGAAATTGGCAGTTTTCCTGAAAAGTTGTTTCTCCGCGAATAGCACAGATGCAGTACACTGGCAATCTTGAGCTTGAACGGTGGTACGCGCTGTGCGGGGGAGGGGTATGAGCAGCGCGTACACGAGAGTGATTGACGCTGCCAAGACAGTCCTCCTGGCTCTGATTGGCTGTTTCTGACCGGGAGCGGTGTATTTCATAGTGGCAGTTTTAACAAATATGTTAAACACATTTTTACAAAAGTTACCTACTGAAGCTTTAACAATAAATTGACAGCATTAAAGACTGCTCTAGTGTCACGCTGTGAAGTGAGCGGGTCAGACTCCAGGTATCTTTATTTTCATCCATTTAAGTGAGCGTTTTTGTCTGTGTTTGCAGCTTGTTGCGTACTACAATGGAACCACCAAAGACATCATTTGGTCCCAGACAGAGAAGATCCACTGGCCCAACGGGGGCCCACCGCAGGATAATCCCCCCTGTGTGTTTTCCACCGATGACCCCTCCTGCAATGATGGTATGACAACTTTGCCTACAGATGATCATACTGTTCCTGGAGTGAAGTGTTCTCTAGAAAACAAGCTACATAAGTTTGACTAATGGACACACTGATTTCAGGAAATTGCATGAAAAGAATTATGTTCATGCACAGCATTATCCCCCACTTAATGGCAGATTTCTTCTCATGACAGACTAAGATTGAATCGCTCATCAGATGGATATTTCAGTGCACAAATCCTTTGTTTATATTATCTCTGTCATCTCTACATGGCCTGTGATACTTTCATTGATGCTGTGATGATAAATGGTTTAGTTTTTTCATCAATCCCAAATGTGAAAGCAGAAAGTGAAAGAGCAAATGTAAACATTCAATATTTGCTCAAATAACAAACAGAGTGATAGATAAGAGCTGGAAAATGTTTTTTTGTTGTATGAATAATTTAAGACTGAATTGTCATCGATGATGAACTGAGGAGGAAAACCACTGCAATTATAAATGTATTTGGGTGTCAAGGCGGGATAATGAGTGGAGGAGCAATAAATCTGACTCAACTGTCACAAATCTAAAGCCATGCGCAAAATAATTTGCCCTCTCCACTGTGGCTTTAAGCACCAAGGACAGTAAATGTTAAGGGATTTGATGAAACATATTGACGATTAACAGCTAAACAACATAAGGACAGACAAAGCAGCAGTGTTTCATCTACAGAGTAAAGGAACGGAGAAGGCTGGTATACTGTAGTCGTTTTGTAAAACTAGACTCTACGTTTCCTAGCTCCAGCTGTGTGAATACTGCAGAGGAAATCAATCCTCTCATCTTAGAACAAAGAAAAACAAGTGTATTCTAAAATGTTGAACTATTAACGTTTTTTTTGGGGTGGCAGTAGCTCATTCCGTAGGGAGTTGGGTTGGGAACCGGAGGGTCACTGGTTCAAGTCCCGGTATGGACCAAAAGTACGGAGTGTGGATTGGTGGCTGGAGAGATGCCACTTCACCTCCTGGGCACTGTCAGGTGCTGTTGAGCAAGGCACCGTACCCCCCCATCCGCTCAGGGCGCTGGTTCGGCTGGCAGCCCACTCACTCTGACATCTCTCCATTAGGGCATGTATAGATCCTGTGTGTGTGTGTGTGTAGTCCAGGACTGTGTGTGTAAACTAACCTAGTGTGGACACAGAGTGTAAAATTGTAATTTCCCCGTAGGGGATCAATAAACAGATTAAAATTTACTGTGTTTGCAGGTAAGAAAACACAAACGCCATTTTTTTCATGTTTCATCATTTCATTTTGTCATGTGTTTGACTATGTAAAGTTGTACAGTATGTTCCTATTTATTTCTGTAGCCTCTTGGCCAGGTCATGTTTGTAAATGAGAATTGGTTCTCAAACAGTTTACCTGGATAAATAAAGGTTAAATAAAATTAAAAAAAATGTGGAAAAATGAAATGTATAAATGTACACAGCTACACAAAATTTAAACACAACCTACAATCTGCTCATAGTAAACCTGCTGACTAATATAGACTCGGAACACTTTATTGATCTTCTCAGGGAAATGATTTAGTTGCAGTTGCTCACAGTCACATTCAAGGGAAAATAAGTGTAAGAAAAGATCAGAAGTCAATAAGTGTATATAGTATTTAGTAACATATTTACAAGAAGACATGAATAAAAATGTAGAGTAAAAGTAAGTGAGATTAGGTTACAAGTCAGATTAGGTTAAAAAGATTGTTTCTGTTTGTCCTGTGTCCTAAAAAATTGCATTCCCATACAACTAAACTGCATTCTCAATTATGTTTAGAGGGAAAAAGAATTTCCCAAATCACGTTTGTTTTAAAATGTCCTCGTACCTGCGAAAGGCGTGAAACAGTTGCAGTGTTGAGAATTAAAAGGAAAGTACTTAGTTAGGGTAGGAATACCAGGGTAAATGAATCAGACTCAGAGTAAGGCAGAGTAGGGCTGAACAGCCTAGGAAATACAAATTTGCCTCAGGGAGACGCTCACTTTGAGCTTAATTTTGGCTCTTCACGGAGTAGAGACTAAACAGACTTTGTTTAGAATGCATTTGCTAAGCGTCAGAAAAAAAGACAATTCAGTCCCCTCGAAATATAATTGGAAACCTGATCTTTAGATTACCTAGAAATATTACTATTATTAATAATGTCCAAAACGGCAGGCATTTTGGCATTTGGGGAAAGCTTTGATATACCAGACCTATATGATAAGATTTAACAGAACTACAGTACAGAGCCTGAAATTAACACCCGACCACCTGCCTAATGTGGGTGAATTTTGCAATTGGTGGGTAACACTGTCAATCTACCTGCCACATTGGCAGGTAGCCAATGTTTAGCTGTATGGGAACAGGGCTGGTTATTGCTAGGCACAAATCTTCTGTTCACTGGTTCATGAAAACAGTGAAGTGAAAGATGTTGATTAGTGGCTGTTATATCATATGTCTCAAATGATGAGCATCACCTTGTCCTGTGATTTACAGCAGGTGGTGGAATTTGTCTCCATTGGAGCTTTAAATATACATCAGTAATGTCAAAGCAGGGGTAATTGTGTGAAATTGTTGCTGGTTATTGTGGTTGACAGATTGCTAAAGCGCTGCAGCTGCACGCCAGGAAGTGACAGCTGCGGTTTTCACAGCACAGTGGTTTTTTTCTATCCCTTTTCAAAGATATGAATTGTGGACATATGTTGAACATATGAGAGACAACTGAGTGTGGCATGCTTCTTCTCTTGTTTCCAGGTCATCTGTCAGTTATGGGTATTGTAGCTGTGGGATCAGGCTTGGCACTCATCATCTTCGGAATCTCCAGTTTCCTGATTTACAGGTGAGTTTGATTGCACTGAGCTGATGCTTCCTGACTGTGAGCAAGAGAGAGAGTTGTGTTCATGTGTTTGAAACATAATTTATTGGTTGTGCTGCTGCTATAGGTGCCAGTGTGGTATTTACACAATTGTTGCTGCGGCAACAGCTCAGCAGGTGATGGCGTTCAAGCAGCGGTAAAGTGTGTCTAAGCTTCCAAGTGAGCTCATATACCGGCCCAGAACAAGCCTCACTGTTATTCTCACTTAATGATCATTAGTGTGTTCATTGAGTTTGTTTTTGTTTGTGCTGGATTGAAGCTAAACGCCACCTTTTTTAATAATTCACATACTGCTGATGCCAGATGAAAATAACATTTTTTTTGTGCTTCTCTCGTTTTACATGTTTGTAAGTCTTTTGACTTTTAAAATCTGTGAATCTGGTCTTCAACTTGAAGAAAGGGCTATATTTCTTACGCTGCAAAAACCTGTAATTGAGCCCTTAAAGTCATAATTGACAACATTTTTCTCTTTGGTAAAGTGATCTTTAATGTGTGTCCAATGCAGAACAACTGTTTCAAACATTTGGTAGAATTGAGAGTTTTATTTATTTTTTCAGATAGATACTAACATTTTAGTCACATTTCTAGAAGGTTGTGAAACAAGAAGGACCTGGGGTCTCATTTATGAAACTGAGCGTAAGATCCTTACTTAAAGTGTACGTACACCCAAAAGCCTAAAATGGTGTACCCCCAAAAATTAATATTTATAAAACCGTGTGCACGCACATCTGTAAGCAATGTTCACTTTATAAATCACAGATTACCCATCAAGTGTGCGTACGTGAATCAGCCTGTTATCCTGCCCTGTACACGCCCATTTTTAACTAAAAAGGGTCAATGCAAAGCACCTCATGAATGCTGAAGTTTGTTAATGACCCTGGTAGTTGCTCTTTCATTATGCCGAATTATGACGACTGGCGATGAAAAAGCAAAAAAACTTCTCAGACTTTCAGGAATTGCTGCAAATTGAATCATAATTTGGGCCTGTTCACGCACGATGTAGGGAAACCTGATCTTTAGACTACCTAGAAATATTACTATTATTAATAATGTCCAAAACGGCAGGCATTTTGGCATTTGGGGAAAGCTTTGATATAAAAGACCTATATGATAAGATTTAACAGAACTACAGTACAGAGCCTGAAATTAACACCCGACCACCTGCCTAATGTGGGTGAATTTTGCAATTGGTGGGTAACACTGTCAATCTACCTGCCACATTGGCAGGTAGCCAATGAGAATGGAGTGATTCAGACGCGTAACTATCGGTAAGCAGGGTACAAAGTTGCTTACTGGCCCGGACCAATCGGGTCCGCATCACTGGAAGACATTGATTTACAGCATTTTCATTGCTTGCGACAATCCCAGCAGTCCCATGTGCAGCCACTGACAAATTGGGAGTGAGAACGGGTAAAATTAATTTCCTTGTTTCTACTATGTGAAGACGAGACGTGTTTGACTTGAACATTTACCAACAAAATGTACAGCGAAAGACCGTGCAAAACATTTCAGATCGTCCTGCCAACATTTTAACATAAATGTACTCGCTGAAAGTTGCCGCTGTTTCAATCCTGTTGGCTGGCTGCAGCAGGTGGGGCTGCTCCGTTCCCCCCGTGACTGACACAAACACACACACACACACACACACACACACACACACACACACACACATAAACGCACACAATCACACAACGGTGGATGCAAGAAATAATGCAGATGAGATTTGAGGACAGCTATTATTATAGTTGCAATGATAACTTAAAGTCCAATAAGTTCTTTATCAAACTGTATGAATGTGTCCCAGCCCAGAATAGGAAATTTTGCCTTTATGCTGGACACGCAAGGTGCACCCTTTTTGCCATTTAAAGTTGTTTTGGGAAGGAGTTTTAACAAACTGCAAAACTCCGAACACATCTTCCTTTTTAAAGAATGACTTTGCAAAGACTCATAAGTCTTCCAGAGTTGCGGCCAAAGCCGATTTGAAAGACAATCTTTTTTGTTTTCAAGTAGCAGGGAATTTACGCAGAACCGTCGCAACTCTGCTGTCCTTATGTTAAGCCCGCCCACCGACTCTATACACGATGTGATTGGCTTGACCAGAATTTGATTTTTCCAGCTCACAAGCCAACAGAGAGTTGCTAGACTGACCTTAGCTGCAAATTACATTTGCTGCCGCTAGGTTGCGTCTAGATTTCTAGGATAACGACCTACAGGAGCGTTTCCTAAATTATTGTCCCTGCGTGTGCAAGGGTTGCGCTGGACCAATTTGAACTCATGACTGACCTCTGTGTTTCTAAAATCCTTGCTACTGCCCTGGAAACAAATTGAGTCAGAATAGATAAAATAATCTGACTTTTCCACTTGTTTCAAAAAAGTGAAACATTTATCACTGAACAAAATTAAACTGACTAACTGTAATAAAATGGAGTTGTTTTGAAATATAATCGAGGAAGCTTCTGGGTCTGAAAAGTTATCCCAATGCGGAAGTGCCTTAAATCTGAATTCTATCTCATTTTCAGCAGGGGACGACTCCACTTGTTGCAAAAAAAGGCCTTCTTGCATAGAAGTCTATTAGAAGATGAGCCTACTTCTCAATTAATTTATTACCTCAAACATTTCCCTAATGATGTTATGGTCTCAATTGGTAGTTTCAAGTTTTCTTTAATGCAGAATTATGTTTATTTTCAAATTATGATCCCATTAATTTAGAAATTGTCAAAATAGCATGGGATGCTTTAGTGCGGGGCTTAGCAACGCTAACCATTGCACTGTGATGAAATGTTGACCCCTCTCACTGTGTTTCCCCTTCATCAAAGATTAATTGGAACATTTTGGTGGTCTAAAAATGTCTTGTTCATCGTTTGGTAGCACCTTGCCAACCAAGGCTAGTTAGCTAGCGCTAGTGTTAGCTGGCAACTTCAGGCAAAGTCTGCCAATTTCCTGTACTGCCGTACGTGCAGCGTTACCCGCCGGTAAAGCTCAGCTGGATGACTAGCTTTAGCCAGATAATCTGCAACTTTCCCTCTTTAGCGTTTAGCTTAGTACTGCGCCATTGAAACCATAAACAGCACTGGCTTGGCCGCGTCAACCTCCCCAGCTCCACCCTCTCGTCCAAAAATCATCAAGTTCGGTTTAAAAAAAGCAACCAAACCGACAACCGACAACCAAATTGCCAAACTTGAGGCTTCAAAATGGCAATCCACAAACCAGTGAGTGACAGCCCTGATGCTACGTTCATTCTGTTTCCAGTCTGTGGTTGAAACATATGTGGGATTCAACATCTTTAATAGAAACCCTGCAAAGTGTGTGTACTTTGTGATCCGGAGTTATTAGTTAACGACAAAATAGGATTGACTTTATGTAATTAAATGTTTAAATAAGTGTTAGTGTTCATTGCCGCCCCCGAGCAGTTGTGTATCTTTTAGATGAAATATTTGCCTGCCTCATTTCTAATGGTTGTAACTTTGTGCTCTGCATTCAGCTGTAAAAACAAATTCAAATGAAATGATCACAGTTTCCAAAGTGGCACAGTCTACATGTCTCTGGAAATCCTACTAGATTGAGCCTCATTTAATTACATTAGAAGTTAATTGTGCATTCCTTAGCAATTAAGCTACAGTATGGGCTGCTATATTCTGGGTAATGTCATGGGTGAAATCTGCATGTAATGAAAGAATATTAATGTTTCTAAGTTTCCCCTTTTCACTACGTCTTCAAAGGTATCTTTACATAGGCGGTTAATTATGTTCGTGGCTAATTAATATACATTTGTTTTATGTAAGGAGGGTCTGATTTGTATATTACTACACCGCTCTACTAACTAACAAATGACACCGGTAATCTAAGCACTTTTCTAATACTGACTATTAACACCAACAAGTGTTAATCACCAGCCAATCAGAATGGATTTTGATCAGAGGAATGGTTGAAGAAAGACGGAGGAGCAGCTATCCGCCTCAGGTAAATCCACTGAACCTGACTCTGAGTTGATCAAGTTCAAATAACTACCAGATAATTAGACGCAGACTAAGAACTTACTTCTGAAAACACTGACTGCTTCTTCTCTGTTTTTGTTTCAGCTCACAGTTCAACGAGCACAGAATGGTTTCCTAACTAGCTAGCTAGTTTTCCTGGATTCTTGGCCAGTAAGTTTAACAAAATATTGTCTTCTTATCTTGGAGTTCTTAATAAAAAATATAACATGCAATTAATTTTTTGTCCTGACTCAGTTCTAATCTTTCTGCTCTAGTCCAGCTATATTTATTTTCATAATTTACATTAATGGCAGTTTTATGAATGGATAGCCATTTCTCGAACATGTTGTCTTTTTTGGGATTAGGAGTGGGAAACTGTAAATGTAAACCTCATGTTCAAGTAAAAACCATAAAATACCCCATCAGTAGAAGTTAGAGGTTTTCCCTGTGACTGCTCTGTTTATACTATAGGCTAACAAATCACTTCCTGTTTTTGCAGACACCAGTGGAGCTTTGCTGATGTACAGGGAGGCCGACAGTAGAGCTGTTTACAGCCGTCCTCCAGCTGCTGAGAGGCCGCCATGATCACTGTTTGACCTATAAAAACACCACTAAAACGTTTCAAACACTTTGTCACTGTTAGTTATTCTCAGATCAATCAGCTCAGAACCTAGTTTCTCAACCTTGGGGTCGCTTGATTTGCTTAGGGGTTGCAATTTATAAAAAATAATATAATAATTTGTACTTTATATATTTTTAATAGGAAAAATGAAATAGTTGTCTATCCATTACACTTGCTGCTGCTTACATGTTTATTTTTATTAAAGATTTTATACTCAGATGAAATAATTTTCTAATAGCTGGGGAAATGGGAATTTTTGATCTACTGTAGTTCACAGGACAGAACAGGTTACCCAAAATGAGTCCAACACTGAAATTATCGGGGTATTTTGTATCAGAAGGGATGGCTGGTTGGATAGTTTTGGGTATATGTTGCTACATGATATAACTCGCAACTACTGCCTGTGTAAAATGTACACAATAGTATAATTTGGTGCATATACAATTTAATAAAAAGCTACCTGTGTATGAAATTGTCTGTTTCTTCGTATTGCTTTGTGGCGGAGCATGCACTGCAACAAACCATGAATGTCTTAAGTTATTAAGCCTCACTTTTATTAGAAACAAAGAAAATATTTCCCAAAAAAAACTTGTTTCAAGAGTGCCAGTAAAGGGCGTCCAGATAGTTAAGTTGGTAGAGCGGCCGAGCATTTATAGAGTTTTACTCCTCAAAGCACCGAGTCAGGGTTCAACACTGACCTGGGGCCCTTTGCTGCATGTCTTTCCCCTTTCATGTCTTCATCTGTCCTGTCAAAAATAAAGGCTGAAAATGCCCCAAAAAATAATCTTCAAAAACAAGAAAAGAGTGCCAGTACAATAAGACAGAATGAGGCAGATGACTGCTCTGGTATGGTTGATTTCAATGAGAAACAGGTGAATTTCTCAACTTATGTAAACTGAAGAAACCTGCAGTGTACCTACGCAACACTGTCAAAATGAAATCACTAGTTTTTACTTTTCATGCGTGATGTTAAATAGTTAAACATGATCCCGTAGCACTCAGTAGATTACCCGGGGGGACGGTCGGCAGCTCTCAGTTGATCTTGGAGTGTGGTGTGCAGCAGCAGTGTTAGGGGATGTTGAGCAGAGCAGAAGTGGTTCTGTTGTTTTAATGGAGGGGTTGGTCCAGCAGAGGTATTCACATATGGGACTTATGAAACAATAGGCCCAGTGTGGAGCTCCACGCTTTGCCCCTCTGGCTGCCAGAGGTCTCTAAACGAGGCTCCTTAAATAGAAAAATACCTTCTTTTTTTCTTGGTGGTGGTGGATGAGGCTGGAGGGCAACTGCGGTTTAATGGTGTTTCCTGCCCTCAAAATGGAGGCACATAGGCACAGCCTGGAGTATTTGTAGACACAAACAAGCATCAGAATCCCTTTTTAAGTTTCTGAACGGTCCGACAACACACTTTCTCCCCGGTGAAAAAGGGGTAAAAAAAAAATAAAGAAAAAGCCACTTTTGGGGCCAATTGGGAGGAATCGGGGAAAGGCTAAAACTCGGTGATATGCAAACGCTGCAATAATTTCCTGCAGCCATCTGGAAGTGTTTTACACCTTTTAGATTGGGTTGGAATGTATGGCCTCTTCTGCCCCCCCCCCCTCCCCCCCTCAAAAAAAATACCCTCTCCAGACTCTGTACTAATAGTTTTATTTTTGAAAGGGTGTTGCTGTTAATCATGAAGTGTCCAGAAACAACAGCTCCTCTGAGATTTGCCCCAGATGTGTTGATTTGCTGAAATACAGCTTTTCCTCTGTGGTGTTTGCCCGTCAGACTGATAATAAACAAACATAAATTTAAAAAAGATAAACACTCCAAACATGTCCAAAAATATAACTAATATGAAAATGACTAGATTAATTAATCTGGTGTAGCAGTTTTAATCCGTTTCTATTTCATCCACCTATAATTCTCCATATGGGAGACAGAGGAGATCCGGGAGAAACCTGAATAAAGTGATAGAGCTCATCATTTTATTGCATCATTTAGGAAATTACACTGATTGGGCCAAATGAAACACCAGAATGAAACTGTTTACTCTACTTAATGCTAAGCTATGCTAAATTAATACAGATGCTAACTAACCTAACCTCACGGTGCAACACAACACAACTTAACATACCTTGGCAAACCTAAGATAACGTAATGTTAGGGCGATTATTTTCATGGTTTACTAATTTGTTGATTATTTCTCGATTAGTTGTTTAGTCTCTAAAATTTAAGAAAATTGTGAAAAATGTTGATCAGTGTTTCCCAAAACCCATCATGACTTTCTCAAATGTCTTGTTTGCGTTCCATCTGTTTGCACATTAAAACATTGTTGTACAATTAGAGTGTAAAACACATTTAAGACTGA
Organism: Etheostoma spectabile; assembly: GCF_008692095.1. Classification (NCBI taxonomy): domain Eukaryota; kingdom Metazoa; phylum Chordata; class Actinopteri; order Perciformes; family Percidae; genus Etheostoma; species Etheostoma spectabile. The sequence continues at coordinate 383,245 of NC_045748.1, read as the reverse complement.
ACCCATTTATCATGTTTTACATTCATTCTATCAGTTTTAAGATTTATCATTTTCAGTGTGTGTTTGGGAGCTATTTTGTACCAGTATGAGTACTTAAGATTAGGTTAGAACATCTGAGTCCGCTCTCAGTGAGTTTGTTAAAAATAAAGAGTGTGGGAGTTAGAACTGAAGTGGATTTAATCTTCATTATGGTGGATGATTGTTTTTTTTTCTTTTTCTTTTAAGAAAAGACCCATGAGTCATCAGAACAAGAAGCCTACCTTTATTTAAAGTAGAGGAGCGAGCGTGCCTGTGTAGCTTACCAGGTAGAGCAGGCACCCATATACAGTGGATCAGTCCTCAATGCTGCATGTCATCCCCCCGATCATGTCATAATGTAATCATGACTTGATAGGGGAGGTTATGATGTCATGTAAGCTGCCCTTTAAAAAAGTAGAAGAGAGAAGGCTTTCCCAGCATGACATTCATTACCCTCAAAATTTCAAGTGACAAATAATGAGTCCAAAGGGCCCAAACAGCTAGTTGTTTAATGTTGCTTTGACTTTTGACCAACATTTCTATTCACATAAAGTTACTGATTAAATTCCACTATGGGTGTTTACTGTGTAATGTTGTTAAAAGAAAGTGCCCTTTGTCCAGTCTATTAACAACATCACCTAAAAAGGAATTTTCCACTTCATCAAAGTTCAATAAGTAGAGCATATGGGCCAGTGAAGTTCAAATCTAATAGGATGCACCTAAACACACGTCCATCGCTACATGCAAGTGCTGCATGTGAAGCGTGCTGCCATCAGATCTGAGAGCGCTATCTCATGAAATACCACCAAAAATTGACGATACCGCGCAAATGGTGCAATTAACTCTTTATTTAGGTCGACTTGCCGGATAAAATGCATGTTGCTTTCTTGTTCCTCAAAATAAAGCCGTGAGTCAACGTACCACCTTGCCTCTGAAGGATTTTTATTAATTTGTTTCCTTATATATAAAAGAAGGACACAATGCGTACAGAGAGTAGGGATTAAGTAAATTCTTTGGTCAAAAACCCCATCTCACTCATGATTTTGCAACAACACAAACCCTTTGTTCTTTATGTGAGATTGTTCCTCTGTTTTTTGTCCTGCTGTCCTCGTTGATCTCACCACCTGATATTTCCCGTTTTTGCAGGAAACTGAAGCTGGAGAAAGAGCTGGCTGGAATGCTGTGGCGGATTCGGTGGGAGGACCTTCAGTTTGAGAGCCCCAATAAATACCATAAACGCGCCGGCAGTCGTCTCACCCTCTCGCAGGTAAAACATCTTCTCAGACATTGCTGCTGTAAGTACAGATTGATGTACAGTACCGGGCGCCTCAGATAAAATATAATACATATGTGCAGGTGAGGTGACAGAAAACAAGCGTACCAAAGCTCTTCATAACGTGATTTCATATTAAAGCTGACAGCTCTGAGCATCTCCTCATTTTTCATAGCTTTATTTTGCCTTTTGTTCTGTCCATGTTGCTGGCACAGCCTCCGATATGTGATTAACAAGTTGTTGTTCTGCCAGTGGGAAAGACTCAACACTGTACCACAGCTTTCATTCACATTCATACAGGGCTATCAGTCTCCAGATGTCCCTAGGGCTGATCAATTATTGAAAACTATAAAAATTTTGATCCATAGTAAAAAAAAATTATTCAATACAGTTACTCATTGACTTTTAGAAAGATGTTGTATTTATTTGACTTAGAAAAAACAGTGGACCAGGTAAACAAATCAACAGTGGAAACACATTGAACTGTGAAATTCCCTTTAATTTTTTTCATTCAGGACACAAGACAAAATAAGAATTTACTTGCAAAAAACGTACTTTGCAAAATACTAGTTTTTCTCAATAGCACTGTTTTTCTGCCAATATTTTTCTGCCATCAAAATTCGAAAAAATTGCTACAGCCCTAGATGTCACTGCTGTAAAATTGGACCCGCCTGGAGTCGTTCAGAGATTCACCCTGTTTACACACTCTGTGCTGCCGTGTATTAAAATGGGTTTTGTTTTTTGAAAAAGCAAAGCTGTGGCCAAATCCTTTGGTAGTTCTCAGACATTCCTGAAAGCTTTCCCAGTTAAAGGTGACGCATATTAAATGATTGCTAAAATAAGCCTGTCTGGACCCTTCCTATACATACATACATACATACATACATACATACTGTACATATACGGGATGTAATGATACACCAAACCCAGGGTTTGGTTCATATCACGATTTTTGACCCACGATTCGATACAAACCTCAATATTTTCTTTTATGTTTTGGGTTCTCAGTAAACATAATACAATTTTTTTTCTGCCACGTGGCATTGTTTTGTCATTGCTTACATCCCACTTTGCAACACAGTTATACAACAGGGACCTTATTTATTGATATTGGTTGATTTCAATAATAATCAATCCAACACCAAAGATTCTTTTGTACCTTAAAAGAATGTTTTGTTAGAGCTAAATCCTGCTCCATTCTCAGGGTTCATTCAATTAGAAATTATTTCAATGGTTCATTAACTCGTCGGAATGAGACATAAGAATAATGGTAATGGTAACAGTAATGGACAATTGTGCTTCCAACCTGTATGGTAACAAAGAGGAAAGTGCTTTGGTGCCTGCTGTAAAACTGCTGGTTGACATGTAGCTAATGCTAATTTAATTCTTGGTGGGTAACATAAGATTACGACACCGTTCAACATACTCAGTTATTTTTAGTATGATTGTTTTGACCACGGTTAACAACTCTGGGCTAACCCACAAATTCATCAATAATGTTAACTGTATAGATAGACGATTAATCTAATAATCGTATTAGTAAATAGTAATTTAGCTAGCTAGTGCACATCTGTCTTCTGCCTCAGTCTCCCAACGCTGACAACGGCCCGGTCCACGGACACATCCACAGTCAGCCCCCAGCCAGCTAGCAACCATCCACTATCATTACAGCCCCGGCCCGGTTACACATCCACAGTCAGCCCCCAGCCAGCTAACAACCATCCACTATCATTACAGCCCCGGCCCGGTTACACATCCACAGTCATCCCCCAGCCAGCTAACAACCATCCACTATCATTACAGCCCCGGCCCGGTTACACATCCACAGTCAGCCCCAGCCAGCACAACCATCCACTATCATTACAGCCCGGCCGGGTACACATCCACAGTCAGCCCCCAGCCAGCTACAACCATCCACTATCATTACAGCCCGGCCCGGTTACACATCACAGTCATCCCAGCCAGCTAGCAACCCTCCACTATCATTACAGCCCCGGCCCGGTTACACATCCACAGTCATCCCCCAGCCAGCTAGCAACCATCCACTATCATTACAGCCCCGGCCCGGTTACACATCCACAGTCAGCCCCCAAGCAGCCATCCCGGTCAGCACTTAACTCCGGTGCTAAGGATGCTAACGGCAGTTTTCTGAACCGTTGAAAATCATCTTCTTCATCTTCATCTTCATCTTCATTCGTAACGTTACACCTCCGATAGTGTTACCGGTGCCCACCCCTCCTCTTTCGCTTTTAGCCGTCTGTACAGTTAGCTAAATTTACCAGACAAAACAGAAAGAAGGCACCAAAAGGACTAATACTGATAATACAGTAATTTAAAGATATGGTAGCACTGGATCTGGACGGTAAGGATAACTCTGGGAGTTGGAAGGGGTGTGTTGCAATTCTGCCTTCTCACTCCGCGACACAAGTTTGGGGAGTTTCGCGATTACAGTTTTATTTTCCATATTGTTCCAGCCCTAACATACAAACATACAATCATCCAGTACATACATCCAGTACATATACATATATACATACATACATACATACATACATACATAATATCTCATCACAATCATCAAGGATCAGGTTCTGCTGTCTGAGGGCTAAGGCATCTCCTGCGGGTTGTGTTTCAACCCACACGTGCAAGCGTTTATGAAAAGCATATGCACACACCTTTTTCATTACTGGTTTTCCGTCCAATTCCTGGGATTGTGTGTGTGTGTGTGTGTGTGTGTGTGTGTGTATGTGTGTAAAACAGTAATTTTCCAGACCAATGTATTTTCCAGCGTGCCATGTGTTGCCAACATTTGCATTCTATACAAATGTGTAGTTGACTGTGCTGGCTGTCTGTATGCAGTGCGCCCACTTGATTTTGATTCACTCTGTGTGCACTGCAGACATTTGCCCAAGGACTCGAGTTGGTGTTGTAAAAACGAAAAAACACTTTTATTTTCTACAACAAAAATAAGTGAAAAGGCAATTTCATGTTTCACAGAGAGAAAGGTATTTTGGATAAGAATGACGAACCCTTTTTAGGAAGCTTTGTTGCAGTGACGTGGAAGCAGTATTAAATAACCAATATTTAATCATCTTTGCCTAATCTACACACTGCTAACTGATTGTTTTCTTTTCTTTTCTTCTCACTACTTCTTCCCATCTTCTCAGAGAGGCTCCAGCTATGGCTCCTTGATAACTGCTCATGGAAAATATCAGCTATTTGCAAAAACGGGCTATTTTAAGGTAAGGCTTAGTGAGTTCTGACATTTTCAACTCCTGCGCACTCCTTTCCCACCCACACACGTGCACACTCGCAGAGAAAGCCGGAGAGCTGGAGAGGAGAGAGAAAGAGAGTGTGGGCGAATTTAGGTAGTTGGTTTTAATGTGAGCTGCAGAATGCGTCAATTTTCTTCTTCTATTTCTTTCTTTGTTACTCCACTCCCTCCTCGCAGTCTGGACATTGCCATCAACTTGTTGCTGCCGTTAATTTATCCATTGAAGATGGACGAGGTGCAAGGAAATCTGTCAAAAAAAGAGCCTGCTGAATAATGAGATAGCTGTGTTTTTGTGTTCAGCTGCGTGACACAGGTTCTGTATAAATGCTGATGTCACATTAGACCGACAGCTTGACCGCCTCATGGTTAATTGGAGGTATTGATGCACTTATAGGCCAGAGGGGATTCAATATGACACCAAAGCTCAAACAGAGTGAGCCTCCACAACCTGCAAATACTGAAAAATAACCTCTGAAATGAAGTGTGTGTTAGTCATTGTACCTGCTCTCAAACACACAGCCATCATCAGCTCCTAACTGCAAATTTCCTTTTGAATAAAAGCTCAAACTTCCACATGGACTCACACACAAACTGGTTTCATAGGTGCTACAACAGCGTTCTGTAACGTCTGTGGCTCTGAGATATTCACCTCTCTTCCTTCCGTTATTGATCCTCACATAACAAAAGCGACATTTACGATTCTTCTTCTTCTGCAGCTGAAATAAGCGCCAAGTTTTTCTCTCCTCTCAGTGCTGCTTGGATGTTTCTCTTTCCATTGTCATGGTCCTTGTTTGCACTTTTCATAGAAACAGTATGTTTCTGTTGTCTTTTTCTGCTTTATTTACATTTAGACCAAAGTGCATCCTGGCCGTGCTCTTAATGTCTCCATATAAAAAGCTGTATAAAGTAAATGGATTCATTGTCTCTTCCTGTGCTGCACACAGGGGAACCTTGTGGCCATCAAGCATGTGGACAAGAAGAGGATAGAGCTAACCAGACAGGTTTTACTGGAACTTAAACATGTAAGTGTCCTATTATAGATTCTTTCTATCGTTTTACAGGTTTAAGTGTATTATTTTATACTAATTACATTGTCTTAATTTGAATTGTATGGCCAAAATCCCAAATGTGAGAGCATTACAATCTGTACAACATACACAACTCTATTATTAGAGTTCTGTTATATATTTTTTAATTTGTCCACTTTTTGAGCACATAGTGAAAAAGTAGTAAATCATCTGCAAGGCTTTTGACCAACCCTGTGTCCCTTCACTGGTTTCCAATCCCAGTCCAAATTCCTCATTAGGAGTTAAATGGATTGGCTCCACGCTTTGTTCCTGACCTACTAATGCCATGTAAAGGGTGCACACTAATGTCAGCAGAAAGTCTAGGTTTGCTACCAAAGATTGCTCCAATGGCACCTCATTTTGTCACCTATTTTGAATTTAGTGTTAGTCTTGTGCCAAATGTCCTTGTTAGTTTTAGTCATATTTAGTCATTCACATGTCAGTCAAGTTTTAATTGACTAAAAGTCTCGTCATTTTAGTCTAGTTTCAGTCAAAAGATAACTCAGGTTTCTTAGTCAAGTTTTAGTCAACACATTTTAGTCTTTTTTTTAAATAACAAATTATTTCTCAGATTATTTCAGATAACCATTTTACGTAAAATGCAGTCACACTTTACACTGTGTAGCTGTCAGCATTTTAACCGTGTTTAATCCAGCTGCTAGCTAACGTTAGGCTAACGTTACCATGCAACGATGCTTCGGTTGCCTCTAACGTCCGTTTAGGAGCATCAGAGAGAAGCACAGGCATTTAAGTGGCACCGAAATCTGTGTTGCTATTCGGTCCGGTAGATAACGGTGGTTAAGGCACCAGGTCCGTATTAGCACCAGGTCTCAGTACCCAACCCTAGTAACGGCTGAATATTTTATCTCATGATGGAAAAGTAGAGACAATTGTAGACGAAGAAAAAGAGATTTTTTTCTTAGTTTTTATTTTATGCAAAAGAAGTTCAGTCTCATCTTTTTTGTCAACAATAATGCACATTGATTTAGTCTTAGTCAGCGTTTTTGGACATTGGTGCAGTCTCGTCATCGTCTCGTCTTCATCATTAAAAAAAGGTTGTTGACAGACATATTTAGTCTTGTCTCGTCTGACAAAATTAACACTACTCACAATCTATGCTGTTCTGTATTTTCTTTTAGAAGTTTTTTTTTTTTTTTAAACTAACCTTGAATTGACAATTAAAAATTTAAATTTTAAATGGTTTAACTTTTCACTGTATAACTTTGTCTCTCTCGTATTCTTTGTTTAACCACTTTGGAACTAATATTACAGTGCCCGTTAATAATGTTTGGAAGGGACTGATGGCTCGTTCTGTGGTATTGCTGCTTGTTCTCTCCAGAACCAAATAGTACCCCAAAATGACTTGCAGAAGGATCCCAAACCACCTAACATGCAACCAACTGTATAGCCTACTACTGGCAGTGTACTTCTACATCAGAGGAAGACATTGTACTACTACATTTACTTGACATAGAACGTTGCAGATTCATAATTTCATCACAAAATATCTCAATTAAAATGTGGAGTGATCAAACATTTGCCTCATGGACTCATGGCAGTGCGCTACCCATCCGCCCTGATATGATAGCCAATCAGCAAAAAGCTACGTTAATCAACCACCAGAACCGGACCGAGTACAGAGACGGACATTTATCCGTTTGTGTGTGCGTGTGCATGTGCATTTGCGTGTGTGTGCGCAGAGAGAGAGAAAGAGAGAGAGAGAGAGAGAGAGAGAGAGACAGAGGGGGCGGAAAGGTGGAGGGCATAGATCTAATGTCTAGCTTTTGTGTGATATTTAGTGTTAGCAAATGGCTTTTTATTGAGTTTCCTCTTAGCAAAATACTCAGAGTGAGTTTGAGCTGGCCTTTTATTGTGAAGGGTAGACCATTTGTCCCAACCGTTGCAAAACTGTCAGTTGTCTGCTCGTGCTCCAGGAAAGTGAAGGTAAGTTTGCTTGGTATACCAAGCAAACTTACCTTCACTTTCCTGCAATCAAGTAACACTGGAAGAAGCAAAAAGTGAACCGCAGTCCAAGCTGGTAAATTCAGTAGATTCAGATTTGTTGGATACAGGTGCAGCAAAATCATCTTAGGGTCAAGTGGAATGTTCACAAACAACATGAGCATGGATTTATTCATCACCTCCCTCCAGAATGTTTATTTTGTCCCACTCTCATAGTGCATAAATGTTCCCAGAGTGGAGCATTTAGAGCAATAAGAGTCCAGAGACCAAAGACCGAGCTGAGAGCGAGTGAATATTGGACTGACATTAATCATGTGCTCACAAACTCCTCTCCAAATGAACTCTGAATATTTTGCTCTGTGTTAGTTGAATATGAACTAACAAGTTTGCCATATCAGCTTATACGTTGATAACACGTGTCAGTGTTTTCATCATATTCCCGATTTGTCAGTCCACAGACCCAACCCAGACTGCATTGAAGCTTGTATATTCCTGGTGCCCAGAGGATGAATTCTGAGGTTGTTGTTTAACACTCCACCTTTCCCCTTGTGCTCCAAAACCAAATCCAGATTTTTTAGGGTTTAGGCCAAATACTGAATGCACTGGTTAAGATTCCAAATCTGCAACAGAATACTTAATCCTACTCCCATCCTTAGTCCATTAACACAGTAAACACATTAATGAAGTAAACAATGTCCACGGCCTCTAAAATAGTTGAATGTTACAACTTAATGTTGAATTTAATTTTTTTTCAAAATTGAAGGAAAGCACATTGGTATTGCCAGAAGTGACTATTTTGTTTGGCAAATTTTCTCTAACCAGTGTATGATGAAGGAATGTTGGGGGGAGATGAAATTAGAAAGCTAACGTTAGCTAACGGGCAGCAGCCAGCCGTTGGGTTGTTCCGCTCCCACTGTAGGGAGACTCATTTACCGAGAGAACAGCTGACACCCCAGGAGAGGCACAGTAATGAGAATAATAAGATAGCTGTCTTTGTGTTTAGCTGCATGACGTTGGTCTTGTATGAAGTCCTGGTGCAGCTTGAATGCCTCATGGATCATTGGAAGTAGACTATTGATAATAAAATTGAGGCCAGAGGTGATTGACCCTGACACCAAACACTGGGAAATAATGTAATATAATTATATAACACCCTCAGGACCATTTTTAGCTCCACTTCTGGTATTTCACTAAAAATAGTCAAATACTTCCGTCCAACATTTTTGTATTTTGGGGTGTAGTCAGAGGTTAAATTAGGCCGGAGTGCAGCTCCGCCTCCTCAGGTCCACACCGGAGCTAGAGCTCAGCTTCATCTCCTTCAGCAGTAAACATTTTGCCCCAAATGTTTGGAGTGTACCCCCCGAATGTATTTTGAAAAGTTGACTGACAAATATGAACCCTTACGTTGCTTAGTTTCCACTCTTGCTGTAAAAAGCTGTGCAGCTTCACGTTTACGGACGCGCTCTGCTGTGGACATGCTACGGCAGATGTGTTGCGTTTCTGCTCCGTGTATTTCTGCCGTAGTTTTGGTTTTCCACCTCTGATGTAGAGCAGCGTAGCCACTTCCCTAAACTTTGTCTCATCCACAGACCAGAGGCCCAACAGGGCACTGAGACTGTCAGACGTTTTGAGATTTACCCTATCAGCAGAGCAATCACTTATTGCACAGCAGACTATGGTGCAAGTAGATTATTTTCTGACATAAAGTGACTTTATTTTTGTAATAGCCAATTATAACTTTGATTTTTCACAAAATATCACGACTCCTCCAAACGTGGATGAGAACATAGATGGGATGAGGTATATTTTGAATGTGCACATTCACAAGTTTTGGACATTTGCAGAACTCTTGCTCAAACATCTGAAATATTACAGACCGGGGGTTTATTAATAAATTAAAATTAATAATGTATCATTGAGATTGATAATTGTCATATGCACATTTAAGGAGGTTACATCAACAAAAGATGCAAAAGAGGAGGGATGAATAAATGATGCCTGATCAGATATTACATAGAAAAGTTGATCTAAAGGAGAATAAATACAAAGCAATACAGACTGCCTGAAAGCCTTATTGCAATGTATTACATTACATTTTTATATTTGGATTGCAATGTTTCCATTACATAAAGATATTTCAGGCATATTGATTCAGAAAAAGATAGAAAATAATTCTGGGCACGCCATGCTGTAAGCAGCAACCTAAAAGTTGAGCTCCGTCCAACCAAATACTAAATAACCTTACAAACTAGGAGAAACTCGGCACTACACCACAAGTTTACAATGGCAACGTCTTCTAGAAACAGACCTGCAACTAAGCAGGATACATCGAAGGAGAAGAACGATAATTTAAAATCTACCCAAGATGCTAGCAAAGATAGCGCTACCCCGGAATCCAAAATACTAGCCGAGCTAGAAAAGCTAAGGTCAGAAAACTGGGAAGGGCACAGTCAGACCAAACTATCCCTCAAGAAGTTGGAAACCTCAATGGAAGAACTGAAAGGGGAAATGGCAAAGCTAGAGAAGAGAACTATGGAGGCGGAGGACCGTATAAGTTCGGTTGAAGAGAATGGAAGAAGGTACGGGAGAGCTATATGCTATCTATTACGCCGAGAGATGGACTTAACAGCTAGATGTGAGGATTTACAGAACAGAACAAGACGAAACAATCTGAGAATCTACCGGGTGCCTGAGGGTATCGAGGGGAGAGATGTACGAGCGTTTGTCAAGGAGCTGATTCAATCTGTCCTTAAACCAATGCCTGACGTGAATG
>NC_045748.1:372768-372868 GCF_008692095.1 Etheostoma spectabile | reverse complement strand
GAGAGCACACCGCTCGACAGTGTCCAAACCGAGAGACCCCAAGGCCACTCCTAGGTCTTTAGTAGTCAGGTTTCTGGACTACGCAGTCAAAGACAAGATC
>NC_045748.1:371722-372758 GCF_008692095.1 Etheostoma spectabile | reverse complement strand
CATGGAGCCAAAAACTAATATACAAAGACAAGCAAATATACTTTGACCACGATTACTCTCCGGAACTGCAAAGAAAGAGAACATAAGTGCAGGAGGTCGTCAAACAACTAAAGGAAAAAAACATTAAAGCCAAGTGCATGTATCCGGCGCAACTGAAAATGACCATGGAGACGGGGGAACAGACCTACCCCACGCTCACAGAGGCTCTTCCAGTCCTGGCGAAGTACAACATATATCCAAAAGTTGACGAAAGAGCGCAGATGGAGGGCGAGATGTCCCGCTACAGGTGGAATGTTACGGGTGAGAGACGTGTGCTGCACCTTCTTGCGTGGATCTTGCGGCCCTCTTCAAATAGGTGTGGAATAAACGCCGAGGTTTTTTCTTACTATTTGCTGTTTTTTTTCTTACTGGACGGAACTCAGCTGAACTGTGAGACACAACGCTCAATGAGCAGCAACCGCTCCACGAGTTGGACGACAGGAGCTAAGACACTTTGTGTGAATCCCACGGAGGAACTGTCACCATCTTCTGCCCAGGCTACAGCGGGCCATGGTTTGCTTAGCTTAGGGGTCGTTCGATTATTTTTCTATAAGCCTAAGGTAAGCCATGGGGGTATGTGGAAGTGTATTGTTCATATAGTTAGTCGTTCTATTTTATGTTGGAATGGTCACGGTCACCCTGAGAGTGTTAGTTTGGTTTTCTGTATAGATTTGACAGGTGTGCTAAAATGTTGGGTAGGAAGGAGTGCCTTAAGTAGGTGGAAGGATAGACGCCAAGCATGTCCATATAACGAGTATGAATAGTCTGAATTTCATCAGCTATAATGTTAAGGGCCTAGGCAATCCAATAAAGAGAAAGAAAATATTTAGCCATCTCAAAAAACTACACTGCTCTATAGCAATGATCCAAGAAACCCATCTTTCTGAAAAAGAGCATTTAAAGCTTAAAAGAGAATGGGTGGATCAGGTATTCAGCTCCTCCTTTTGAAACGGGGAGTGGCCATCCTTTTTAATAAATCAGTGTACTTCAATCATTC
>NC_045748.1:371501-371712 GCF_008692095.1 Etheostoma spectabile | reverse complement strand
AAACAGTCAAAGATAAAGATGGTAGATATGTCATGGTAAAGGGGGATATCAGTGGCAAAAAAAAAGTAACACTGCTCAATCTATATGCCCCGAACGAAGACTGTCCTGCCTTTTTTAAAGACATAGCAACTTTAATAGCAGGCACAGGAACTGGGGTTGTATAAATAGGAGGCAATTTCAATTGTGTCCTGAGACAAAATATGGATAGGTT
>NC_045748.1:371368-371491 GCF_008692095.1 Etheostoma spectabile | reverse complement strand
GAGTTGGGCTCAGTATCCAGAAAATCCAATACATTGCAGGCAATGATGAGTGAACTGGGCTTAGTAGACGTGTGGCGGTGCTTACATCCTAAAGAGAAGGACTTTACCTTTATGTCACAGGTA
>NC_045748.1:370680-371358 GCF_008692095.1 Etheostoma spectabile | reverse complement strand
ACGCAAGGTTGGACATGTTTCTGTTATCAGGACCGGATCTCCACAGGGTCAATGAGTGTAAAATTGAGCTAATCACCATATCAGATCATGCTCCAGTCATCTTAAAAATAAATATAGGGCCCACAAAAAACATTTAAATACTGGAGGCTTAATGTTGCACTGTTAAATGATGATTTAATTACACAAGAAATACATGAGGAATTAACTAATTATCTTAAGGAAAATGAGGATGACACTGTTTCTCCAATAACTCTGTGGGAAGGGGCCAAGGCTGTGATGAGGGGCTGTGTTATTGCCATTTCTTCTAAATTGAAAAAACAAAGTTTAGGTCAACAGGAGGAGCTAGAGAAAGAAATTAAGCAGCTAGAAATAGAACATGAACAATCTAAGAAACAAGAAGTATTGCATTCGCTGAAGGAGGCGAGGAAAAAACTGGATCACCTACTAACATACAAAGCAGAGGGAGCATTAAGATTCACAAATAGAAAATATTACGAAATGGGTAACAAAGCGAGCCGCTTGTTGGCTTTTCAACTGCGGAAGGCGCAAAATAGCAGGACAGTTCACAAAGTAAAAAGCACAGAGTGACGAAATCTTAACACTACCTACTGATATTGCAGAGGCATTTGCCTCATACTATAGAAAGTTATACGAGGAGCAGGTGGACCCACACAAAAA
>NC_045748.1:370432-370670 GCF_008692095.1 Etheostoma spectabile | reverse complement strand
GAGTCTTTTTTTCAATCCATCCAATTGGCAAAATTAACATCAGAAGAGGCCGACATGTTGTCTCTGCCAATTTCAGAACAAGAAATCAGGGACAAGATCTTAAAACTTAAAAATAACAAATCCCCAGGAACGGATGGCTTCCCAGGAGAATATTACAAAGCATTTATAGAAGACATGACCCCAATCTTGTGTAAGGTATATAACTATGCATTGAAGAAAGGAGACCCGCCTGGATCAT